>NW_027257954.1:397500-496479 GCF_045791955.1 Oncorhynchus clarkii lewisi
AGTCTGTGGTCAGCTTACTGTTAGTAGTTAGTCTGTGGTCAGCTTACTGTTAGTAGTGAGTCTGTGGTCAGCTCACTGTTAGTAGTTAGTCTGTGGTCAGGTTACTGTTAGTAGTGAGTCTGTGGTCAGCTTACTGTTAGTAGTGAGTCTGTGGTCAGGTTACTGTTAGTAGTTAGTCTGTGGTCAGGTTACTGTTAGTAGTGAGTCTGTGGTCAGCTCACTGTTAGTAGTTAGTCTGTGGTCAGGTTACTGTTAGTAGTTAGTCTGTGGTCAGGTTACTGTTAGTAGTTAGTCTGTGGTCAGGTTACTGTTAGTAGTTAGTCTGTGTTCAGCTTACTGTTAGTAGTGAGTCTGTGTTCAGGTTACTGTTAGTAGTTAGTCTGTGGTCAGGTTACTGTTAGTAGTTAGTCTGTGGTCAGCTTACTGTTAGTAGTGAGTCTGTGGTCAGCTTACTGTTAGTAGTGAGTCTGTGGTCAGCTTACTGTTAGTAGTTAGTCTGTGGTCAGCTTACTGTTAGTAGTGAGTCTGTGGTCAGCTCACTGTTAGTAGTTAGTCTGTGGTCAGCTTACTGTTAGTAGTTAGTCTGTGGTCAGCTTACTGTTAGTAGTTAGTCTGTGGTCAGCTTACTGTTAGTAGTGAGTCTGTGGTCAGCTCACTGTTAGTAGTTAGTCTGTGGTCAGCTTACTGTTAGTAGTTAGTCTGTGGTCAGGTTACTGTTAGTAGTGAGTCTGTGGTCAGCTTACTGTTCAAATCAAATCAAATCAAATTTTATTTGTCACATACACATGGTTAGCAGATGTTAATGCGAGTGTAGCGAAATGCTTGTGCTTCTAGTTCCGACAATGCAGTAATAACCAACAAGTAATCTAACTAACAATTCCAAAACTACTGTCTTGTACACAGTGTGAGGGGATAAAGAATATGTACATAAGGATATATGAATGAGTGATGGTACAGAGCAGCATAGGCAGATACAGTAGATTGTATCGAGTACAGTATATACATATGAGATGAGTATGTAAACAAAGTGGCATAGTTAAAGTGGCTAGTGATACATGTATTACATAAGGATACAGTCGATGATATAGAGTACAGTATATACGTATGCCTATGAGATGAATAATGTAGGGTAAGTAACATTATATAAGGTAGCATTGTTTAAAGTGGCTAGTGATATATTTACATCATTTCCCATCAATTCCCATTATTAAAGTGGCTGGAGTTGAGTCAGTGTCAGTGTGTTGGCAGCAGCCACTCAATGTTAGTGGTGGCTGTTTAACAGTCTGATAGCCTTGAGATAGAAGCTGTTTTTCAGTCTCTCGGTCCCAGCTTTGATGCACCTGTACTGACCTCGCCTTCTGGATGATAGCGGGGTGAACAGGCAGTGGCTCGGGTGGTTGATGTCCTTGATGATCTTTATGGCCTTCCTGTGACATCGGGTGGTGTAGGTGTCCTGGAGGGCAGGTAGTTTGCCCCCGGTGATGCGTTGTGCAGACCTCACTACCCTCTGGAGAGCCTTACGGTTGAGGGCGGAGCAGTTGCCGTACCAGGCGGTGATACAGCCCGCCAGGATGCTCTCGATTGTGCATCTGTAGAAGTTTGTGAGTGCTTTTGGTGACAAGCCGAATTTCTTCAGCCTCCTGAGGTTGAAGAGGCGCTGCTGCGCCTTCTTCACAATGCTGTCTGTGTGAGTGGACCAATTCAGTTTGTCTGTGATGTGTATGCCGAGGAACTTAAAACTTGCTACCCTCTCCACTACTGTTCCATCGATGTGGATAGGGGGGTGTTCCCTCTGCTGTTTCCTGAAGTCCACAATCATCTCCTTAGTTTTGTTGACGTTGAGTGTGAGGTTATTTTCCTGACACCACACTCCGAGGGCCCTCACCTC
The DNA here is from genome assembly GCF_045791955.1 of Oncorhynchus clarkii lewisi. Classification (NCBI taxonomy): domain Eukaryota; kingdom Metazoa; phylum Chordata; class Actinopteri; order Salmoniformes; family Salmonidae; genus Oncorhynchus; species Oncorhynchus clarkii. The sequence continues at coordinate 399,389 of NW_027257954.1, forward strand.
CTCCCTGTAGGCCGTCTCGTCGTTGTTGGTAATCAAGCCTACCACTGTTGTGTCGTCCGCAAACTTGATGATTGAGTTGGAGGCGTGCGTGGCCACGCAGTCGTGGGTGAACAGGGAGTACAGGAGAGGGCTCAGAACGCACCCTTGTGGGGCCCCAGTGTTGAGGATCAGCGGGGAGGAGATGTTGTTGCCTACCCTCACCACCTGGGGGCGGCCCGTCAGGAAGTCCAGTACCCAGTTGCACAGGGCGGGGTCGAGACCCAGGGTCTCGAGCTTGATGACGAGCTTGGAGGGTACTATGGTGTTGAATGCCGAGCTGTAGTCAATGAACAGCATTCTCACATAGGTATTCCTCTTGTCCAGATGGGTTAGGGCAGTGTGCAGTGTGGTTGAGCTGTTAGTAGTGAGTCTGTGGTCAGCTTACTGTTAGTAGTTAGTCTGTGGTCAGCTTACTGTTAGTAGTTAGTCTGTGTTCAGGTTACTGTTAGTAGTTAGTCTGTGGTCAGGTTACTGTTAGTAGTTAGTCTGTGGTCAGGTTACTGTTAGTAGTTAGTCTGTGTTCAGCTTCCTGTTAGTAGTGAGTCTGTGGTCAGCTTACTGTTAGTAGTTAGTCTGTGGTCAGGTTACTGTTAGTAGTTAGTCTGTGGTCAGGTTACTGTTAGTAGTTAGTCTGTGGTCAGGTTACTGTTAGTAGTGAGTCTGTGGTCAGGTTACTGTTAGTAGTTAGTCTGTGGTCAGGTTACTGTTAGTAGTTAGTCTGTGGTCAGCTTACTGTTAGTAGTGAGTCTGTGGTCAGCTTACTGTTAGTAGTTAGTCTGTGGTCAGCTTACTGTTAGTAGTGAGTCTGTGGTCAGCTTACTGTTAGTAGTGAGTCTGTGGTCAGGTTACTGTTAGTAGTGAGTCTGTGGTCAGCTTACTGTTAGTAGTTAGTCTGTGGTCAGCTTACTGTTAGTAGTGAGTCTGTGGTCAGGTTACTGTTAGTAGTTAGTCTGTGGTCAGCTTACTGTTAGTAGTTAGTCTGTGGTCAGCTTACTGTTAGTAGTTAGTCTGTGGTCAGGTTACTGTTAGTAGTTAGTCTGTGGTCAGGTTACTGTTAGTAGTTAGTCTGTGGTCAGCTCACTGTTAGTAGTTAGTCTGTGGTCAGCTTACTGTTAGTAGTTAGTCTGTGTTCAGCTTCCTGTTAGTAGTGAGTCTGTGGTCAGCTTACTGTTAGTAGTTAGTCTGTGGTCAGGTTACTGTTAGTAGTTAGTCTGTGGTCAGGTTACTGTTAGTAGTTAGTCTGTGGTCAGGTTACTGTTAGTAGTGAGTCTGTGGTCAGCTTACTGTTAGTAGTTAGTCTGTGGTCAGGTTACTGTTAGTAGTTAGTCTGTGGTCAGCTTACTGTTAGTAGTGAGTCTGTGGTCAGCTTACTGTTAGTAGTTAGTCTGTGGTCAGCTTACTGTTAGTAGTGAGTCTGTGGTCAGCTTACTGTTAGTAGTGAGTCTGTGGTCAGGTTACTGTTAGTAGTGAGTCTGTGGTCAGCTTACTGTTAGTAGTTAGTCTGTGGTCAGGTTACTGTTAGTAGTTAGTCTGTGGTCAGCTTACTGTTAGTAGTGAGTCTGTGGTCAGGTTACTGTTAGTAGTTAGTCTGTGGTCAGCTTACTGTTAGTAGTTAGTCTGTGGTCAGCTTACTGTTAGTAGTTAGTCTGTGGTCAGGTTACTGTTAGTAGTTAGTCTGTGGTCAGGTTACTGTTAGTAGTTAGTCTGTGGTCAGCTCACTGTTAGTAGTTAGTCTGTGGTCAGCTTACTGTTAGTAGTGAGTCTGTGGTCAGCTCACTGTTAGTAGTTAGTCTGTGTTCAGCTTACTGTTAGTAGTTAGTCTGTGGTCAGCTTACTGTTAGTAGTTAGTCTGTGGTCAGCTTACTGTTAGTAGTTAGTCTGTGGTCAGCTTACTGTTAGTAGTTAGTCTGTGGTCAGGTTACTGTTAGTAGTTAGTCTGTGGTCAGCTTACTGTTAGTAGTTAGTCTGTGGTCAGCTCACTGTTAGTAGTTAGTCTGTGGTCAGGTTAGTGTTAGTAGTTAGTCTGTGGTCAGGTTACTGTTAGTAGTTAGTCTGTGGTCAGGTTACTGTTAGTAGTTAGTCTGTGGTCAGGTTACTGTTAGTAGTTAGTCTGTGGTCAGGTTACTGTTAGTAGTTAGTCTGTGTTCAGCTTACTGTTAGTAGTGAGTCTGTGTTCAGGTTACTGTTAGTAGTTAGTCTGTGGTCAGGTTAATGTTAGTAGTTAGTCTGTGGTCAGCTTACTGTTAGTAGTGAGTCTGTGGTCAGCTTACTGTTAGTAGTGAGTCTGTGGTCAGCTTACTGTTAGTAGTTAGTCTGTGGTCAGCTTACTGTTAGTAGTGAGTCTGTGGTCAGCTCACTGTTAGTAGTTAGTCTGTGGTCAGCTTACTGTTAGTAGTTAGTCTGTGGTCAGCTTACTGTTAGTAGTTAGTCTGTGGTCAGCTTACTGTTAGTAGTGAGTCTGTGGTCAGCTCACTGTTAGTAGTTAGTCTGTGGTCAGGTTACTGTTAGTAGTGAGTCTGTGGTCAGCTTACTGTTAGTAGTGAGTCTGTGGTCAGGTTACTGTTAGTAGTTAGTCTGTGGTCAGGTTACTGTTAGTAGTGAGTCTGTGGTCAGCTCACTGTTAGTAGTTAGTCTGTGGTCAGGTTACTGTTAGTAGTTAGTCTGTGGTCAGGTTACTGTTAGTAGTTAGTCTGTGGTCAGGTTACTGTTAGTAGTTAGTCTGTGTTCAGCTTACTGTTAGTAGTGAGTCTGTGTTCAGGTTACTGTTAGTAGTTAGTCTGTGGTCAGGTTACTGTTAGTAGTTAGTCTGTGGTCAGCTTACTGTTAGTAGTGAGTCTGTGGTCAGCTTACTGTTAGTAGTGAGTCTGTGGTCAGCTTACTGTTAGTAGTTAGTCTGTGGTCAGCTTACTGTTAGTAGTGAGTCTGTGGTCAGCTCACTGTTAGTAGTTAGTCTGTGGTCAGCTTACTGTTAGTAGTTAGTCTGTGGTCAGCTTACTGTTAGTAGTTAGTCTGTGGTCAGCTTACTGTTAGTAGTGAGTCTGTGGTCAGCTCACTGTTAGTAGTTAGTCTGTGGTCAGCTTACTGTTAGTAGTTAGTCTGTGGTCAGGTTACTGTTAGTAGTGAGTCTGTGGTCAGCTTACTGTTAGTAGTGAGTCTGTGGTCAGCTTACTGTTAGTAGTTAGTCTGTGGTCAGCTTACTGTTAGTAGTTAGTCTGTGTTCAGGTTACTGTTAGTAGTTAGTCTGTGGTCAGGTTACTGTTAGTAGTTAGTCTGTGGTCAGGTTACTGTTAGTAGTTAGTCTGTGTTCAGCTTCCTGTTAGTAGTGAGTCTGTGGTCAGCTTACTGTTAGTAGTTAGTCTGTGGTCAGGTTACTGTTAGTAGTTAGTCTGTGGTCAGGTTACTGTTAGTAGTTAGTCTGTGGTCAGGTTACTGTTAGTAGTGAGTCTGTGGTCAGCTTACTGTTAGTAGTTAGTCTGTGGTCAGGTTACTGTTAGTAGTTAGTCTGTGGTCAGCTTACTGTTAGTAGTGAGTCTGTGGTCAGCTTACTGTTAGTAGTTAGTCTGTGGTCAGCTTACTGTTAGTAGTGAGTCTGTGGTCAGCTTACTGTTAGTATTGAGTCTGTGGTCAGGTTACTGTTAGTAGTGAGTCTGTGGTCAGCTTACTGTTAGTAGTTAGTCTGTGGTCAGCTTACTGTTAGTAGTGAGTCTGTGGTCAGGTTACTGTTAGTAGTTAGTCTGTGGTCAGCTTACTGTTAGTAGTTAGTCTGTGGTCAGCTTACTGTTAGTAGTTAGTCTGTGGTCAGCTTACTGTTAGTAGTTAGTCTGTGGTCAGGTTACTGTAAGTAGTTAGTCTGTGGTCAGCTCACTGTTAGTAGTTAGTCTGTGGTCAGCTTACTGTTAGTAGTGAGTCTGTGGTCAGCTCACTGTTAGTAGTTAGTCTGTGTTCAGCTTACTGTTAGTAGTTAGTCTGTGGTCAGCTTACTGTTAGTAGTTAGTCTGTGGTCAGCTTACTGTTAGTAGTTAGTCTGTGGTCAGCTTACTGTTAGTAGTTAGTCTGTGGTCAGGTTACTGTTAGTAGTTAGTCTGTGGTCAGCTTACTGTTAGTAGTTAGTCTGTGGTCAGCTCACTGTTAGTAGTTAGTCTGTGGTCAGGTTAGTGTTAGTAGTTAGTCTGTGGTCAGGTTACTGTTAGTAGTTAGTCTGTGGTCAGGTTACTGTTAGTAGTTAGTCTGTGGTCAGGTTACTGTTAGTAGTTAGTCTGTGGTCAGGTTACTGTTAGTAGTTAGTCTGTGTTCAGCTTACTGTTAGTAGTGAGTCTGTGTTCAGGTTACTGTTAGTAGTTAGTCTGTGGTCAGGTTACTGTTAGTAGTTAGTCTGTGGTCAGCTTACTGTTAGTAGTGAGTCTGTGGTCAGCTTACTGTTAGTAGTGAGTCTGTGGTCAGCTTACTGTTAGTAGTTAGTCTGTGGTCAGCTTACTGTTAGTAGTTAGTCTGTGTTCAGGTTACTGTTAGTAGTTAGTCTGTGGTCAGGTTACTGTTAGTAGTTAGTCTGTGGTCAGGTTACTGTTAGTAGTTAGTCTGTGGTCAGGTTACTGTTAGTAGTGAGTCTGTGGTCAGGTTACTGTTAGTAGTGAGTCTGTGGTCAGCTTACTGTTAGTAGTGAGTCTGTGTTCAGGTTACTGTTAGTAGTTAGTCTGTGGTCAGGTTACTGTTAGTAGTTAGTCTGTGGTCAGGTTACTGTTAGTAGTTAGTCTGTGGTCAGCTTACTGTTAGTAGTGAGTCTGTGGTCAGCTTACTGTTAGTAGTTAGTCTGTGGTCAGCTTACTGTTAGTAGTTAGTCTGTGGTCAGCTTACTGTTAGTAGTTAGTCTGTGGTCAGCTTACTGTTAGTAGTTAGTCTGTGGTCAGCTTACTGTTAGTAGTTAGTCTGTGGTCAGGTTACTGTTAGTAGTTAGTCTGTGGTCAGGTTACTGTTAGTAGTGAGTCTGTGGTCAGGTTACTGTTAGTAGTTAGTCTGTGGTCAGGTTAGTGTAACTAGTGAGTCTGTGTTCAGGTTAGTGTAACTAGCTAGTCTGTGGTCAGGTTACTGTTAGTAGTGAGTCTGTGGTCAGGTTACTGTTAGTAGTTAGTCTGTGGTCAGGTTACTGTTAGTAGTTAGTCTGTGGTCAGGTTACTGTTAGTAGTTAGTCTGTGGTCAGGTTACTGTTAGTAGTTAGTCTGTGGTCAGGTTACTGTTAGTAGTGAGTCTGTGGTCAGGTTACTGTTAGTAGTGAGTCTGTGGTCAGGTTACTGTTAGTAGTTAGTCTGTGGTCAGGTTACTGTTAGTAGTTAGTCTGTGGTCAGCTCACTGTTAGTAGTTAGTCTGTGGTCAGGTTACTGTTAGTAGTTAGTCTGTGGTCAGGTTACTGTTAGTAGTTAGTCTGTGGTCAGGTTACTGTTAGTAGTTAGTCTGTGGTCAGGTTACTGTTAGTAGTGAGTCTGTGGTCAGGTTACTGTTAGTAGTGAGTCTGTGGTCAGGTTACTGTTAGTAGTTAGTCTGTGGTCAGGTTACTGTTAGTAGTTAGTCTGTGGTCAGCTTACTGTTAGTAGTTAGTCTGTGGTCAGGTTACTGTTAGTAGTGAGTCTGTGGTCAGGTTACTGTTAGTAGTGAGTCTGTGGTCAGGTTACTGTTAGTAGTGAGTCTGTGGTCAGCTTACTGTTAGTAGTTAGTCTGTGGTCAGGTTACTGTTAGTAGTTAGTCTGTGGTCAGCTTACTGTTAGTAGTTAGTCTGTGGTCAGGTTACTGTTAGTAGTTAGTCTGTGTTCAGCTTACTGTTAGTAGTTAGTCTGTGGTCAGGTTAGTGTAACTAGTTAGTCTGTGTTCAGCTTACTGTTAGTAGTTAGTCTGTGGTCAGGTTAGTGTAACTAGTTAGTCTGTGTTCAGCTTACTGTTAGTAGTGAGTCTGTGGTCAGGTTAGTGTAACTAGTGAGTCTGTGTTCAGGTTAGTGTAACTAGCTAGTCTGTGGTCAGGTTAATGTAACTCGTGACTCTGTGGTCAGGTTAATGTAACTAGTGAGTCTGTGGTCAGGTTAGTGTAACTAGTGAGTCTGTGCTCAGGTTAGTGTAACTAGTGAGTCTGTGTTCAGGTTAGTGTAACTAGTTAGTCTGTGTTCAGCTTACTGTTAGTAGTTAGTCTGTGGTCAGGTTAGTGTTAGTAGTTAGTCTGTGGTCAGGTTACTGTTAGTAGTTAGTCTGTGGTCAGCTTACTGTTAGTAGTGAGTCTGTGGTCAGCTTACTGTTAGTAGTTAGTCTGTGGTCAGCTTACTGTTAGTAGTTAGTCTGTGGTCAGCTTACTGTTAGTAGTTAGTCTGTGGTCAGCTTACTGTTAGTAGTTAGTCTGTGGTCAGCTTACTGTTAGTAGTTAGTCTGTGGTCAGGTTACTGTTAGTAGTTAGTCTGTGGTCAGGTTACTGTTAGTAGTGAGTCTGTGGTCAGGTTACTGTTAGTAGTTAGTCTGTGGTCAGGTTAGTGTAACTAGTGAGTCTGTGTTCAGGTTAGTGTAACTAGCTAGTCTGTGGTCAGGTTACTGTTAGTAGTGAGTCTGTGGTCAGGTTACTGTTAGTAGTTAGTCTGTGGTCAGGTTACTGTTAGTAGTTAGTCTGTGGTCAGGTTACTGTTAGTAGTTAGTCTGTGGTCAGGTTACTGTTAGTAGTTAGTCTGTGGTCAGGTTACTGTTAGTAGTGAGTCTGTGGTCAGGTTACTGTTAGTAGTGAGTCTGTGGTCAGGTTACTGTTAGTAGTTAGTCTGTGGTCAGGTTACTGTTAGTAGTTAGTCTGTGGTCAGCTCACTGTTAGTAGTTAGTCTGTGGTCAGGTTACTGTTAGTAGTGAGTCTGTGGTCAGGTTACTGTTAGTAGTTAGTCTGTGGTCAGGTTACTGTTAGTAGTTAGTCTGTGGTCAGGTTACTGTTAGTAGTGAGTCTGTGGTCAGGTTACTGTTAGTAGTGAGTCTGTGGTCAGGTTACTGTTAGTAGTTAGTCTGTGGTCAGGTTACTGTTAGTAGTTAGTCTGTGGTCAGCTTACTGTTAGTAGTTAGTCTGTGGTCAGGTTACTGTTAGTAGTGAGTCTGTGGTCAGGTTACTGTTAGTAGTGAGTCTGTGGTCAGGTTACTGTTAGTAGTGAGTCTGTGGTCAGCTTACTGTTAGTAGTTAGTCTGTGGTCAGGTTACTGTTAGTAGTTAGTCTGTGGTCAGCTTACTGTTAGTAGTTAGTCTGTGGTCAGGTTACTGTTAGTAGTTAGTCTGTGTTCAGCTTACTGTTAGTAGTTAGTCTGTGGTCAGGTTAGTGTAACTAGTTAGTCTGTGTTCAGCTTACTGTTAGTAGTTAGTCTGTGGTCAGGTTAGTGTAACTAGTTAGTCTGTGTTCAGCTTACTGTTAGTAGTGAGTCTGTGGTCAGGTTAGTGTAACTAGTGAGTCTGTGTTCAGGTTAGTGTAACTAGCTAGTCTGTGGTCAGGTTAATGTAACTCGTGACTCTGTGGTCAGGTTAATGTAACTAGTGAGTCTGTGGTCAGGTTAGTGTAACTAGTGAGTCTGTGCTCAGGTTAGTGTAACTAGTGAGTCTGTGTTCAGGTTAGTGTAACTAGTTAGTCTGTGTTCAGCTTACTGTTAGTAGTTAGTCTGTGGTCAGGTTAGTGTAACTAGCTAGTCTGTGGTCAGGTTAATGTAACTCGTGACTCTGTGGTCAGGTTAATGTAACTAGTGAGTCTGTGGTCAGGTTAATGTAACTCGTGACTCTGTGGTCAGGTTAGTGTAACTAGTGACTCTGTGGTCAGGTTAGTGTAACTAGTTAGTCTGTGGTCAGGTTAGTGTAACTAGTGAGTCTGTGGTCAGGTTAGTGTAACTAGTTAGTCTGTGGTCAGGTTAGTGTAACTAGTGAGTCTGTCCGTGTGGTCAGGTTAGTGTAACTAGTTAGTCTGTGGTCAGGTTAGTGTAACTAGTGAGTCTGTGGTCAGGTTAATGTAACACGTGAGTCTGTGGTCAGGTTAGTGTAACTAGCTAGTCTGTGGTCAGGTTAATGTAACTCGTGACTCTGTGGTCAGGTTAGTGTAACTAGTGACTCTGTGGTCAGGTTAGTGTAACTAGTGAGTCTGTGGTCAGGTTAGTGTAACTAGTGAGTCTGAGTTCAGGTTAGTGTAACTAGTTAGTCTGTGGTCAGGTTAGTGTAACTAGTGAGTCTGTCAGTGTGGTCAGGTTAGTGTAACTAGTGAGTCTGTGGTCAGGTTAATGTAACTAGTGACTCTGTGGCCAGGTTAGTGTAACTAGTGAGTCTGTGGTCAGGTTAATGTAACTAGTGACTCTGTGGCCAGGTTAGTGTAACTATTGAGTCTGTGTTCAGGTTAGTGTAACTAGCTAGTCTGTGATCAGGTTAGTGTAACTAGTGAGTCTGTGGTCAGGTTAATGTAACTCGTGACTCTGTGGTCAGGTTAGTGTAACTAGTGACTCTGTGGTCAGGTTAGTGTAACTAGTGAGTCTGTGGTCAGGTTAGTGTAACTAGTTAGTCTGTGGTCAGGTTAGTGTAACTAGTGAGTCTGTCAGTGTGGTCAGGTTAGTGTAACTAGTTAGTCTGTGGTCAGGTTAGTGTAACTACTGAGTCTGTGGTCAGGTTAGTGTAACTACTGAGTCTGTGGTCAGGTTAATGTAACTCGTGAGTCTGTGGTCAGGTTAGTGTAACTAGCTAGTCTGTGGTCAGGTTAATGTAACTCGTGACTCTGTGGTCAGGTTAGTGTAACTAGTGACTCTGTGGTCAGGTTAGTGTAACTAGTTAGTCTGTGGTCAGGTTAGTGTAACTAGTGAGTCTGTGGTTAGGTTAGTGTAACTAGTGAGTCTGAGTTCAGGTTAGTGTAACTAGTTAGTCTGTGGTCAGGTTAGTGTAACTAGTGAGTCTGTGTTCAGGTTAGTGTAACTAGTTAGTCTGTGGTCAGGTTAGTGTAACCAGTGAGTCTGTCAGTGTGGTCAGGTTAGTGTAACTAGTGAGTCTGTCAGTGTGGTCAGGTTAGTGTAACTACTGAGGTATATCTACAGGGAGGAGGCAGCCAGAACCTACAAAGGAAGCTCTCTGAAGTTTACACTTTACTGACGTCTAATTGAAGAGGAGGAGGTGAATATGTTTCAACAGGAAGACTTGGTGCTGTAGAAGACACAGCTCCTGTCCAGAAACAACAACAACAGATAATATACATACTTTTTGGTCATGTCATTTATATATACATATATTGTCATTTTAATTTTGGGGCAAAAAATATTGTATAATCACCAGGAATTCATTACGTTTGTTTAATTAGTTTAATGTGGGAAATCTGTTCCCAAGTATTCCCACAAATAAAAAAAAAGACTTGATTATGTCTCAATGTCACCAAGGTAGGAAATAATTGTTCTTCTCAAATATAATCTCTTTTTGGTCTTAGTTGTTGTCAATTTACAGTGTATAAATTATTATAATTATAGGGAGGGGGTGTGCTGTGGGATTGTTTAAAATACTCTTTGAAGAGGGTTCAGATGTTTTCAGAAGATTGGCAGGGACTCTGCTGTCCTAGCTTCAGGGGGAAGCTGGTTCCATCATTGGGGTGCCAGGACAGAGAAGAGTTTGGAGTGGGCTGAGAGGGAAATGCCCTCCCGTGGGGGTGGAAGGGCCATGAGACCTGAGCTGGTTGGAGTGTAGAGACTTACTTCATATAGATATAGAAAGGATAGGAGAGATATTGAAGAGACCAAACTGCTGGGTGTGTCACCCTAGAGAGCAACTAGCAAGCCACGGTATCATGGTCAAAACATAGACTCAATGGTTACTGAAATGGGAAGAGGTCTGTCCACGATAAGGCGTTGCTCTGCTTTCTTTTTTTTTTTTATTCTTAATTATTATTTTTTGACCCTTTTTTCTCCCCAATTTCGTGGTGTCCAATTGTTGTAGTAGCTACTATCTTGTCTCATCGCTACAACTCCCGTACGGGCTCAGGAGAGACAAAGGTTGAAAGTCATGCGTCAGCGCGCATCCAACCCGGAAGCCAGCCGCACCAATGTGTCGGAGGCTACACCGTGCACCTGGCAACCTTGGCTAGCGCGCACTGCGCCCGGCCCGCCAAGGGAGTCGCTGGTGCGCGATGAGACAAGGACATCCCTACCGATCAAGAACCTCCCTAACCCGGACGACGCTAGGCCAATTGTGCGTCGCCCCACCCGGTCGCGACAGAGCCTGGGCGCGAACCCAGGGACTCAGATGGCACAGCTGGCGCTGCAGTACAGCGCCCTTAACCACTGCGCCACCTGGTATATATATGTATGTATATATGTATATATGTATTAAGTAGTGGTATATATATGTATATCTATGTATTAAGTAGTGGTATGTATATATCTATGTATTCTATTTGTTGTGTTGTTTCCTGTTTGGACCCCAGGAAGAGAAGTCGCTGCAGCAGCTCATAGGGGATCCTAATAAAACATGAGTTTATTTAACCTTTAACCTTTATTTAACCTTTATTTAACCTTTACTTAACCTTTATTTAACCTTTACTTAACCTTTATTTAACCTTTATTTAACCTTTACTTAACCTTTAACCTTTACTTAACCTTTACTTAACCTTTATTTAACCTTTATTTAACCTTTACTTAACCTTTATTTAACCTTTAACCTTTATTTTACCTTTACTTAACCTTTACTTAACCTTTACTTAACCTTTACTTAACCTTTACTTAACCTTTAACCTTTACTTAACCTTTACTTAACCTTTATTTAACCTTTACTTAACCTATATTTAACCTTTACTTAACCTTTGTTTAACCTTTACTTAACCTTTAACCTTTACTTAACCTTTATTTAACCTTTACTTAACCTTTATTTAACCTTTACTTAACCTTTAACCTTTACTTAACCTTTAACCTTTACTTAACCTTTAACCTTTACTTAACCTTTATTTAACCTTTAACCTTTACTTAACCTTTATTTAACCTTTATTTAACCTTTACTTAACCTTTATTTAACCTTTATTTAACCTTTACTTAACCTATATTTAACCTTTACTTAACCTTTGTTTAACCTTTACTTAACCTTTAACCTTTACTTAACCTTTATTTAACCTTTATTTATTCAACTAGGGAAGTCAGTTAAAAAACAAATTATTATTTACAATAACGGCCTACACCCCGGCCAAACCTGGACGACGCCGGTTGTGATACATCCTGGATGCGAACCAGGGTGTCTGTAGTGACGCCTCTAACACTGAGATGCAGAGCCTTTAGACCGCTGAACCAGGGTGTCTGTAGTGACGCCTCTAACACTGAGATACAGAGCCTTAGACCGCTGAACCAGGGTGTCTGTAGTGACGCCTCTAACACTGAGATACAGAGCCTTTAGACCGCTGAACCAGGGTGTCTGTAGTGACGCCTCTAACACTGAGATACAGAGCCTTAGACCGCTGAACCAGGGTGTCTGTAGTGACGCCTCTAACACTGAGATGCAGAGCCTTAGACCGCTGAACCAGGGTGTCTGTAGTGACGCCTCTAACACTGAGATGCAGAGCCTTAGACCGCTGAACCAGGGTGTCTGTAGTGACGCCTCTAACACTGAGATACAGAGCCTTAGACCGCTGAACCAGGGTGTCTGTAGTGACGCCTCTAACACTGAGATGCAGAGCCTTAGACCGCTGAACCAGGGTGTCTGTAGTGACGCCTCTAACACTGAGATGCAGAGCCTTAGACCGCTGAACCAGGGTGTCTGTAGTGACGCCTCTAACACTGAGATGCAGAGCCTTAGACCGCTGAACCAGGGTGTCTGTAGTGACGCCTCTAACACTGAGATACAGAGCCTTAGACCGCTGAACCAGGGTGTCTGTAGTGACGCCTCTAACACTGAGATGCAGAGCCTTTAGACCGCTGTGTCACTCAAGAGCCCCAAATACAACAAGAATAAAATACATTATTAGGCTGAGCCCCACCTTCTCCTCCATATTGTTTATACCCATCTCATCCTGCCAAGTCCACACAATGGTAATATGATAGGAGTTGTCTAGTCGTTATATGATAGGAGTTGTCTAGTCGTTATATGCTAGGAGTTGTCTAGTCATTATATGATAGGAGTTGTCTAGTGGCTATATGATATGAGGAGTTGTCTAGTGGCTATATGATAGGAGGAGTTGTCTAGTCATTATATGATAGGAGTTGTCTAGTGGTTATATGATAGGAGGAGTTGTCTAGTGGTTATATGATAGGAGGAGTTGTCTAGTGGTTATATGATAGGAGGAGTTGTCTTGTGACTATATGATCTTCCTGTCTGGGTTGGCGCCCCCCCTTGGGTTGTGCCGTGGCGGAGATCTTTGTGGGCTATACTCGGCCTTGTCTCAGGATGGTAAGTTGGTGGTTGAAGATATCCCTCTAGTGGTGTGGGGGCTGTGCATTGGCAAAGTGGGTGGGGTTACATCCTTCCTGTTTGGCCCTATCCGGGGGTATAAGACAGGAGAAGTACTCCAGGTATAACAAACTGACCCTAGCCCCCCGACACATAAACTACTGCAGCATACATACTGGAGGCTGAGACAGGAGGGGTCAGGAGACACTGTGTCCATATAACCACTAGAGTTGTCTAGTGGTTAAATGATAGGAGGAGTTATTTAGGGGTTAAATGATAGGAGGAGTTATTTAGGGGTTAAATGATAGGAGGAGTTGTCTAGTGGTTAAATGATAGGAGGAGTGGTCTAGTGGTTATATGATAGGAGATAGGAGTTGTCTAGGAATTGTTCAGGAGTAGTCCAGGGGCCACGGATGTTTCTGGACAGGGTCATGTTCGGGAAGGTGGTTGCCAGGTCTGACAGGGATTATTATATTATATTATTGTTATGACAGGAAGCAATTGGGTCTTTCCCTCACACACTCACCGCTGACCTGTGACCTTTAGGAGGTGAGAATGGTCGCGTTCCCCTGCTCAGACGTTGCATGCATCAACCAATGGTTGCGTGTCGCGTCATCGACTGTTTCCTCGACCGACAGATTGATTTAACATATCCTTGGGTTAGATCATACGATAAATATCCAGACGTTGTAAAACCTGGAGTGCGTCGGCAACGCCTGGGCAGAGGAACGCGCCCAATACCTCCAAAAACTACAATCAATCATTTCATAACTCAGATCTGTCTTTGTGAAAGTGTTTGAAACTATTTCTTGTTGAACGGTTTTTCAAGAGGTGACTGGGGTCATTTCTCCTACAGTCCTAACAACAACACACTCATCCTGACCCTAAAAGGATACAATAAATCACCACTTTGTATCATATTGGATTTGTCTTTACGACAAACCATAAATATATTTTTTAGCTTAATAACTATTTACACACTTATTTTATTTGTTTTTTTCAAAGTGTTTAAAATGTTTTTCCATCTACATATAAGGAATAACTGCTTCTTGTACTGAGCCGCTGGCATTTTGTTTTTCAAACAGTCTGTGAATTGAAACGTTATTACTGGTCGTTTGTTGGCCAGAGTGGCCAGACTGTATTTCACTTGGGTAAACAGCCAAACTCTCCAAAAACATCAACAACAATGTTGGCCAAGACCCTCTGTTAACAGATCTGCATGGCAACCATAGAATGTAAGATTCTAAAAGAAGTCAGTTAAATTGAACGTAATCTCCTGAATGATCAGAGGGGGTTTGTTTTCTGAGGTATTTTGACTTTAAAACTTGTTTGAGATCCATGATGAAAATGTATCAACTGTTAGCTTCATATTTTAGGCTGTTAACTTGATTATTTCTGTATGTACTGTAGCCAACTGCTGCCATGACAACGAAGAAACACATGGGAGTCTATCTATCAGTATCTGTAGTCTCTTATTACCAGGCTGATTACTGCTGCACTATCTATCAGTATCTGTAGTCTCTTATTACCAGGCTGATTACTGATACACTATCAGTATCTGTAGTCTCTTATTACCAGGCTGATTACTGCTCCACTATCAGTATCGGTAGTCTCTTATTACCAGGCTGATTACTGCTACACTATCTATCAGTATCTGTAGTCTCTTATTACCAGGCTGATTACTGCTTCACTATCTATCAGTATCTGTAGTCTCTTATTACCAGGCTGATTACTGCTACACTATCTATCAGTATCTGTAGTCTCGTATTACCAGGCTGATTACTGCTGCACTATCTATCAGTATCTGTAGTCTCTTATCACCAGGCTGATTACTGCTACACTATCTATCAGTATCTGTAGTCTCTTATTACCAGGCTGATTACTGCTGCACTATCTATCAGTATCTGTAGTCTCTTATTACCAGGCTGATTACTGCTGCACTATCAGTATCTGTAGTCTCTTATTACCAGGCTGATTACTGCTACACTATCTATCAGTATCTGTAGTCTCTTATTACCAGGCTGATTACTGCTGCACTATCAGTATCTGTAGTCTCTTATTACCAGGCTGATTACTGCTCCACTATCAGTATCTGTAGTCTCTTATTACCAGGCTGATTACTGCTACACTATCTATCAGTATCTGTAGTCTCTTATTACCAGGCTGATTACTGCTGCACTATCTATCAGTATCTGTAGTCTCTTATTACCAGGCTGATTACTGCTACACTATCTATCAGTATCTGTAGTCTCTTATTACCAGGCTGATTACTGCTGCACTATCAGTATCTGTAGTCTCTTATTACCAGGCTGATTACTGCTACACTATCTATCAGTATCTGTAGTCTCTTATTACCAGGCTGATTACTGCTGCACTATCAGTATCTGTAGTCTCTTATTACCAGGCTGATTACTGCTACACTATCTATCAGTATCTGTAGTCTCTTATTACCAGGCTGATTACTGCTGCACTATCTATCAGTATCTGTAGTCTCTTATTACCAGGCTGATTACTGCTGCACTATCAGTATCTGTAGTCTCTTATTACCAGGCTGATTACTGCTCCACTATCAGTATCGGTAGTCTCTTATTACCAGGCTGATTACTGATACACTATCAGTATCTGTAGTCTCTTATTACCAGGCTGATTACTGCTCCACTATCAGTATCTGTAGTCTCTTATGACCAGGCTGATTACTGCTGCACTATCTATCAGTATCTGTAGTCTCTTATTACCAGGCTGATTACTGCTCCACTATCAGTATCTGTAGTCTCTTATTACCAGGCTGATTACTGCTCCACTATCAGTATCTGTAGTCTCTTATTACCAGGCTGATTACTGCTACACTATCTATCAGTATCTGTAGTCTCTTATTACCAGGCTGATTACTGCTTCACTATCTATCAGTATCTGTAGTCTCTTATTACCAGGCTGATTACTGCTGCACTATCTATCAGTATCTGTAGTCTCTTATTACCAGGCTGATTACTGCTACACTATCTATCCGTATCTGTAGTCTCTTATTACCAGGCTGATTACTGCTGCACTATCTATCAGTATCTGTAGTCTCTTATTACCAGGCTGATTACTGCTACACTATAAGTATCTGTAGTCTCGTATTACCAGGCTGATTATTGCTGCACTATCTATCAGTATCTGTAGTCTCTTATTACCAGGCTGATTACTGCTACACTATCTATCAGTATCTGTAGTCTCTTATTACCAGGCTGATTACTGCTACACTATCAGTATCTGTAGTCTCTTATTACCAGGCTGATTACTGCTGCACTATCTATCAGTATCTGTAGTCTCTTATTACCAGGCTGATTATTGCTACACTATCTATCAGTATCTGTAGTCTCTTATTACCAGGCTGATTACTGCTACACTATCTATCAGTATCTGTAGTCTCTTATTACCAGGCTGATTACTGCTGCACTATCAGTATCTGTAGTCTCTTATTACCAGGCTGATTACTGCTACACTATCTATCAGTATCTGTAGTCTCTTATTACCAGGCTGATTACTGCTGCACTATCAGTATCTGTAGTCTCTTATTACCAGGCTGATTACTGCTACACTATCTATCAGTATCTGTAGTCTCTTATTACCAGGCTGATTACTGCTGCACTATCTATCAGTATCTGTAGTCTCTTATTACCAGGCTGATTACTGCTGCACTATCAGTATCTGTAGTCTCTTATTACCAGGCTGATTACTGCTCCACTATCAGTATCGGTAGTCTCTTATTACCAGGCTGATTACTGATACACTATCAGTATCTGTAGTCTCTTATTACCAGGCTGATTACTGCTCCACTATCAGTATCTGTAGTCTCTTATGACCAGGCTGATTACTGCTGCACTATCTATCAGTATCTGTAGTCTCTTATTACCAGGCTGATTACTGCTCCACTATCAGTATCTGTAGTCTCTTATTACCAGGCTGATTACTGCTCCACTATCAGTATCTGTAGTCTCTTATTACCAGGCTGATTACTGCTACACTATCTATCAGTATCTGTAGTCTCTTATTACCAGGCTGATTACTGCTTCACTATCTATCAGTATCTGTAGTCTCTTATTACCAGGCTGATTACTGCTGCACTATCTATCAGTATCTGTAGTCTCTTATTACCAGGCTGATTACTGCTACACTATCTATCCGTATCTGTAGTCTCTTATTACCAGGCTGATTACTGCTGCACTATCTATCAGTATCTGTAGTCTCTTATTACCAGGCTGATTACTGCTACACTATAAGTATCTGTAGTCTCGTATTACCAGGCTGATTATTGCTGCACTATCTATCAGTATCTGTAGTCTCTTATTACCAGGCTGATTACTGCTACACTATCTATCAGTATCTGTAGTCTCTTATTACCAGGCTGATTACTGCTACACTATCAGTATCTGTAGTCTCTTATTACCAGGCTGATTACTGCTGCACTATCTATCAGTATCTGTAGTCTCTTATTACCAGGCTGATTATTGCTACACTATCTATCAGTATCTGTAGTCTCTTATTACCAGGCTGATTACTGCTACACTATCTATCAGTATCTGTAGTCTCTTATTACCAGGCTGATTACTGCTGCACTATCTATCAGTATCTGTGTAGAGAGCCATGCATGTAGCCTGGTGAGATCAGGCTGGATGGCGAGGCTACAAGCAGACTGGACCACCAGACTGTTATTGTTGGTTAAGGTAGTGTTTTTATTTTATCGTTGTCATGGTATTCTACCCACCTCACATACCATCTTGAAAAAACCTGCTCTAATTTCCTGGTTTATTCAGTAGATCTGCCATCTGGGGGAAGAGCAAAACCTGTGGTATGGTTTACAATCTGATGCTTCTTCCATCTGATAAAGCTCATCCATAGAAATACCAGTATCTCTATGATCTCATCAGTCACCTGTCAGTTCCTCCTCCTCAGTCTGCTGATGTAACAGGGATGATATGATGACCTTTGACTTTGCTCCAGTTCCTCCTCCTCAGTCTGCTGATGTAACAGGGATGATATGATGACCTTTGACTTTGCTCCAGTTCCTCCTCCTCAGCCTGCTGATGTAACAGGGATGATATGATGACCTTTGACTTTGCTCCAGTTCCTCCTCCTCAGTCTGCTGATGTAACAGGGATGATATGATGACCTTTGACTTTGCTCCAGTTCCTCCTCCTCAGTCTGCTGATGTAACAGGGATGATATGATGACCTTTGACTTTGCTCCAGTTCCTCCTCCTCAGTCTGCTGATGTAACAGGGATGATATGATGACCTTTGACTTTGCTCCAGTTCCTCCTCCTCAGTCTGCTGATGTAACAGGGATGATATGATGACCTTTGACTTTGCTCCAGTTCCTCCTCCTCAGTCTGCTGATGTAACAGGGATTATATGATGACCTTTGACTTTGCTCCAGTTCCTCCTCGACGACAACACCATCTGTATAGGTGTTTAACATATCAGTTGAGTTAACCACATCATATGATATATGGGGCGGCAGGTAGCCTAGTGGTCCGAGCGTTGGATTAGTAACCAGAAGGTTGCAAGATCGAATCCCCTGAGCTGACAAGGTACAAATCTGTCGTTCTACCCCTGAACAAGGCAGTTAACCCACTGTTATTAGGCCATTAATGAAAATAAGAATGTGTTCTTAACTGACTTGCCTAGTTAAGTAAAATAAAAATATATATTCAGTGGCCATTTTAGCATGTAAATCTTGGTGGGGCAAACTCCCCCCAATTTTTTTTTTAGATGAAAGCCACTACACAACACAACACTAAACAATACATGAATTGTACTAGAATGGCGACAAACTGTTAGGGCCGACGTAAAGCTGTCTCAACAGCAGAGCTTTCTTTCCAGCACCATGGAGTGAATCCTTACCACCGCTACACCTGGCTGTCAGCGGAGCCTTGTCCGGCAGCGAAACAATTCAATCAGCCTCGTTTAATAAAAAAACCCTAGCTGATATGGCTGACCATATCTCCCTGGCATGTCACATCGTTTATGCAGCAGGATATAAGGCATTTTTGGACTCACCTTGTTGTACGCGACGGTCCTACATCGGCAAAGTTTGTCATCAAAGAAAGAAAAAGATTTTGAATTCCGAGTTGGGTTCACATTCTTCAAGTCTACCCTTACTAAAGGCGGGTCCCCACGAGTGACAGAACACTGAGCCAATCACGGTGCAATGCTGAGCCAATCACAGTGCAACGCTCCTATTTTCTGCTGGCCTGCCCCACCACCACAGAAAGCACTTGAGCTAGGCTGAAACACCTGGATTTTAGAGCTGCCTGTTTGTATGCGGCTTCATTAACTCAATGCTATATATATATATTTTTTTTTATACATTGTTTGCAAACTGATATGTGATACATATTAATGCCAAAATAACATGCAAAACAGGCAAACCCCCCCAAATACTGTATATATATTTATTTTTTTCATTCCAAAAAATATAGGGCTCTGTTGCTAGGTGACAATGTTGTGAGGTTTATGGATCTAACAGTGGAATAAAACAGTGAGAGAGACGGTATCGTTGAATGAATTCCAAAGTGACCCTTAGCTCCTCCTGTAGATCTGAAGGGGTTCTGGACATGTGAAAGCAACATGGCAGCGATATACCCAGTTTATCAGAAGACAAGAACCATGTGGTTTACCCCCCAATCCACTCCCCTCATATCTACACAACTGCCCAGTGGGGAGGAAAGGGGGTTGTCAAATCCATCTCTCTCAGGCTTAACTACGGATCTGTGACAGAGGTGGGACAGGGACAGGTCTGGAATTTTAGCCCGGCGGCAGGTCCCAAATCACACCCTATTCCCTAGAGTGGACTACTGTTGACCAGAGGAACAAGTCTAGAGGGCCAAACAAAGTCTTCTGTTAACCTGTCATCCTGAAGTAATGGAGTTGATAGGGAGAGGATTCTACGGCTGTAGGCCTGTAGCCAGGTCTGGCTCTGATTGAGAATCAGAGTGTAGAGTAAGGAGGGTACCAGTGTTGACCAAATATAGTGTAACACTGCCCCTCGTTGGTGATACAGTACATTACACATTAAAAAGCAGGAGGCATTGCAGGAACATTGAAGATGAGTACAGCAAATATGATTTGACAAAGATGACCCCTAGACCCTACGCACTTGTGGAGATCTGAGAGGATTTGACAGGTGCAACCAATCTGGTAGTAGCTCAACCCTGCCCTCTGATAGGCTAGGTGGAAGTTTCACCATATTGCATATATTAGGCAAATAATGTCCGATCTCTAGTGCATAGGGACCACAAACTCGACTCCGGACCTCGAAGCCAGTTCCACTGCATTTCTTCATCGTTTCCCTCTAATCAGACTGATTTAGACCTGAGACACCAGTCATTGTTCCCCTCTAATAAGGGCCTGACTTAGACCTGAGACACCAGTCATTGTTCCCCTCTAATAAGGGCCTGATTTAGACCTGAGACACCAGTCATTGTTCCCCTCTTATCAGGGACCGATTTAGACCTGGGAAACCAGTCATTGCTACACTCTAATCAGAGACTGATTTAGACCTGGGAAATCAATCATTGTTCCCCTCTAATCAGAGGCTGATTTAGACCTGAGACACCAGTTATTGTTCCCCTATAAACAGAGACTGATTTAGACCTGAGACACCAGTCATTGTTCCCCTCTAATCAGAGACTGATTTAGACCTGAGACACCAGTCATTGTTCCCCTCTAATCAGAGACTGATTTAGACCTGAGACACCAGCATTTGTATTTATTATGGATATGTTATGATCACCATTTTATTTTAAGAACATTTCATGTCAGAATAATAGTAGAGAGAATGATTTATTTCAGCTTTTATTTCTTTCATCACATTCTCAGTGGGTCAGAAGTTTACATACACTCAATTAGTATTCGGTAGCATTGCCTTGAAATTGTTTAACTTGGGTCAAACATTTCGGGTAGCCTTCCACAAGCTTCCCACAATAAGTTGGGTGAATTTTGGCCCATTCCTCCTGACAGAGCTGGTGTAACTGAGTTAGGTTTGTAGGCCTCCTTGCTCGCACACGCTTTTTCAGTTCTGCCCACAAAATTTCTATAGGGTTGAGGTCAGGGCTTTGTGATGGCCACTCCAATACCTTGACTTTGTGGTCCTTAAGCCATTGTGCCACAACTTTGGAAGTATGCTTGGGGTCATTGTCCATTTGGAAGACCCATTTGCGACCAAGCTTTAACTTCCTGACTGATGTCTTGAGATGTTGCTTCAATATATCCACATCATTTTCCTGCCTCATGATGGCATCTATTTTGTGAAGCGCACCAGTCCCTCCTGCAGCAAAGCACCCCCACAACATGATGCTGCCACCCCTGTGCTTCACGGTTGGGATGGTGTTCTTCGGCTTACAAGCATCCGCCGTTTTCCTCCAAACATAATGATGGTCATTATGGCCAAACAGTTCTATTTTTGTTTCATCTGACCAGAGGGCATCTCTCCAAAAAGTACGATCTTTGTCCCCATGTGCAGTTGCAAACCGTGGCCTGGCTTTTTCATGGTGGTTTTGGAGCAGTGGCTTCTTCCTTGCTGAGCGGCCTTTCAGGTTATATTGATATAGGACTCGTTTTACTGTGGATATAGATACTTTTGTACCTGTTTCCTCCAGTATCTTCTTGTGTTGTGCCATGCACAAAGTAGATGTCCTAACCAACTTGCCAAAACTATAGTTTGTTAACAAGAAATTTGTTGAGTGGTTGAAAAATGAGTTTTAATGACTCCAACCAAAGTGTATGTAAACCTCCGACTTCAACTGTATGTATATATATATATATCTCTCACACAAGACAATCACAATATAATAAGCAACAGGCACCAAAAAGGCAGACCACATGCTATCCCAGCATTTCCCTCTCTGTCACCTACTTTAATCTCAACATTCACTTTTGAGACATGCTACTATTTAGCCATTTTGTTCAGTGAGATCTTGAAACTACCTATGGAGGTTATAAGGTTTCAAATTCTTTGGAAAATCATTCCAAATGGCAGCCGAATATAAACATGTTTCTTTCCCCAAAACCACTTTTAAATCTATAAGGAAGAGCGTCAGTTTCACTCCTTCTAGTTGAATAGTTGTGGTTATCCCTTACTAAGTTAAAGTAGTATCTGGGGACCATATTGTGGACAATCTTATGTACAAGACACAATTTTATCCAAGCAACTCTCTCCTCCACCTCTCGCCGTCTAATGCTTTCAAAGTTGTGAATAGTCAAGATGCGTAATGCTGGAAGTTTAAGAATAATCCTGACTCATTTGTTCTGAGATGTCTGCAATCTATTTTTTCATATCTTGGGGGCACTATTGTACCAGGAAGAGCATGCATAGTCGAAGGGCCACTGAACAAGAGCCCCTGCCAATGTGTTCTGCCCATTGTATTCTTATCCAGATATTTGGAGGTTCTAGCCAGGAACCTAATTTTATGGTTCACTTTGGCGATAACCTTTTGTGCCGTGCTCTCCCCCGTCAGATGGTTATCTAGCACACATCCTAGATACTTAACAGAGTCTTTTGCTGCGACCACTACGTCACCGACTACCACCTTTAAAAATCTGGGGATTTCCTCAGTTTCACTTTGGACCCGAACAAGATGGACTCTTGGGTTTTTCCAAGGTGAAGTAACAGCTTATTGTCATATAGCCATTTACTGACATCCAGAAGTTCAGCACTGAGGGCTTTCTCAACCACATCTTTGTCTTTCTCAACCACATCTTTGTCTTTCTCAACCACATCTTAGTCTTCCTCAACCACATCTTAGTCTTCCTCAACCACATCTTGTCTTTCTCAACCACATCTTGTCTTTCTCAACCACATCTTGTCTTTCTCAACCACATCTTGTCTTTCTCAACCACATCTTGTCTTTCTCAACCACATCTTTGTCTTTCTCAACCACATCTTTGTCTTTCTCAACCACATCTTTGTCTTTCTCAACCACATCTTTGTCTTTCTCAACCACATCTTGTCTTCCTCAACCCCATCTTGTCTTTCTCAACCACATCTTGTCTTTCTCAACCACATCTTTGTCTTTCTCAACCACATCTTTGTCTTTCTCAACCACATCTTTGTCTTTCTCAACCACATCTTTGTCTTTCTCAACCACATCTTTGTCTTTCTCAACCACATCTTGTCTTTCTCAACCACATCTTTGTCTTTCTCAACCACATCTTTGTCTTTCTCAACCACATCTTTGTCTTTCTCAACCACATCTTGTCTTTCTCAACCACATCTTGTCTTTCTCAACCACATCTTGTCTTTCTCAACCACATCTTGTCTTTCTCAACCACATCTTTGTCTTTCTCAACCACATCTTTGTCTTTCTCAACCACATCTTGTCTTTCTCAACCACATCTTTGTCTTTCTCAACCACATCTTTGTCTTTCTCAACCACATCTTTGTCTTTCTCAACCACATCTTTGTCTTTCTCAACCACATCTTTGTCTTTCTCAACCACATCTTTGTCTTCCTCAACCACATCTTTGTCTTCCTCAACCACATCTTTGTTGGAAACCAAATCTGCTTGAACATAATCCTTTCCATGACCTTCGATCAAGCACACAGGATTGAGACAGGCCGATAGTTTCCATGATCTAAATTATTCCATTTTTTTTTATATATATAAAATGAATGACCCTTGCAAGTTTTAGTTCACTGGGAAAACACCCTAGTTCAATAGACAGATTCACAATGTGAGTTACACAGGGGGTGATAATTACCACAGCATCCCTTAGAAATCTGTCAGGAATGTTGTCAAGGCCAGTCACTTTGGAATGGTCCAAGTTCTTTCAGCCTGTCTAGCACACTCTAGCACCCTCAGCAACACCTCCACCATTGGCATTTCTATCTTTTCTATAAATGTTCTAGCCTTCTATTGCTACCACTTTATCGTCACATGAGTTTCTGTTAAGGGATTTTTTTTTTAATCAATAATGACTAATTATGTATACATTTCAATCAGGACTGACTAATCAGAATACTATTATGTTACTGTATAGATGTATGCATTTTATTTTAATCCTAGTACTGAATATAATGTGTGTAAATATAATCAAGAATTAGAACAATGACTGTCTGTTCCTTGGTAGAAACGAATGAACTTATCGTCAGACTGGCTAGAATGCTTATCTACACAGGGAGGCCTTGGCCTTGTCATAAATTATCTAAACTAGTGAAGGATGATGTAGGAAGGCTTGAGAACTATACTGCTATTGTACCGGAGTGGAGGAGAGACGGGACAGTTTGAAACCTAATGACGTAATTTTCAGTTTATAACCTGTTGTAAATTGTATCGTGTTCAGTACTCTCGAGAATAAACGCTAGTGCTTGATTGAGACTGGTCTCCGCCCATTTTATGCAAATAAGTTTCTTACAAATCCTTAGAAATGGGCTGAGTGTATTAATTGAATTGGGTAATAAACATATAGGAATTTAATTTCTCTAACAGTTTCAGAGATATGAATGTCATCTGTTACTATTCTGACTAGCAAATTATTGATTTCATGAACCTTGTTTCTTAAGCTACATATATTACCGTGGGTTATTTTGAGCACTTTTCTTCTGGAAAGCTTACTTGGTTTCATTGCTTTACTGGGAAGCTTAGCGGCAGTAGATGTGCTCGTGTTCTTTATGCTAGTGAAGGGTGAGCTGCTCACAGTGGACTTCCTCCTAGGGCACACCGGCTCAGTGCTAACAGTATAAATCTGGTTCATAGGCACATGATTACTGCATACAATAGCTGTAGGTTCAGTAGAGGCATACAGGGCAGTTAAAGGGATACATTAGGTTACTTATATTGTGTCTGACACCCCTGGTGTAATGTACAATTACTTAAGTATTATGACAACTCTGCGTTACAATGGTAGGGATTAGCTGTGGTAGGGAATAACCAGTCACTGTTCCCCTCTAATCAGAGGCTTATTTAGACCTGAGACACCAGTCACTGTTCCCCTCTAACCAGAGGCTGATTTAGACCTGAGACACCAGTCACTGTTCCCCTCTAATCAGGGACTGATTTAGACCTGAGACACCAGTCACTGTTCCCCTCTAATCAGAGGCCGATTTAGACCTGAGACACCAGTCACTGTTCCCCTCTAATCAGAGGCCGATTTAGACCTGAGACACCAGTCACTGTTCCCCTCTAATCAGGGACTGATTTAGACCTGAGACACCAGTCACTGTTCCCCTCTAATCAGAGGCCGATTTAGACCTGAGACACCAGTCACTGTTCCCCTCTAACCAGAGACTGATTTAGACCTGAGACACCAGTCACTGTTCCCCTCTAATCAGAGGCCGATTTAGACCTGAGACACCAGTCACTGTTCCCCTCTAATCAGAGGCCGATTTAGACCTGAGACACCATGTGGTTGCAATTAATGATTAGGTAGAACAGAAAACCAGCAGGTTCCGGACCTCGTAGTGTCAGAGTTGAATACACCTGATGTGAGGCCTAGTGGTCCATCTGAGACGGAGTTTGTGACTATTTACTAACCAGTAATTAATACATGATTAGGTAAGTCATTTGACCAAACTAACTTTAACAGGAAGTATGATGCGGTAAATCAATTTTGAACCAAACCAGTATGTTTATTAAAACACATATGAACTTTACATTTTTGAACTTTACATATGAACTTTATGCCTTTAGCTGCATTGCACAACACAGACGTGATGCCAGACGTGAGCTTATTTATTTTCATTGTCCTGACATTCATTCATCCACACAATGTATTTTATAAAATGTATGTACACAAACTGCTATTAGAGCCTTTATATAGTCACTTGGTGAGCCCAGAGTGTAATCTAGATCATTTAATGTACATAGATTATTTCATGAACATAATGATCTGTAGATGAATGAATCCCTTTAAAACGAGCTGCTGACTGATTGGTAAAAATAAACAGATTTGTTTATATTTTTAAATCAAAAAGTCATTGATTCATTCAGTAAAACCTTCTATGAAGCAGAGAGTACGTGGCAGGTTGTATCTCTATCCATACTGCCGTCAGGTCATTGTGCTGTTCAGATCTCTGTAGCGTCCCAAATGGCATTCTATTCCCTATATAGTGATATAACCCCCCCCCCCCCACCACCACCACCACTGGGCCCTGGTCCAAAGTAGTGCACTACCATTTGGAAACTCAGATCTTATGTAATCAAGAAAACACTGATTGTCAAGAATAAAATATGTCCAGTCTGTAAAATAATCAGCAGAAGGTTAATATAGTAAGACAGATCAGGAAGAGGATTGCATAGTGAACCCTTTAATTAAGGAGAAGACGTTCAAATATTAAAAACGACCACCAACTGAAAAGACGTGCAGCAAAATCACAAAAAGTTATTAAGGCAAATGTTTCAAGATTTATAACATGGCACATTTAAGAAGTCCCAATAGTGACTGGATTTCCAGCTCTTTCTGGTCATTGTGTCTGTTTAAAACACACAGGTGTTAATACATGATAAGCATTTTTATAAGCCTGATAAGACATTATAAAAGGCTCATGGTAATAACACGTTATCACGCGTTTTAAACTGGATGCTTTCAGTAAAGTGGAACCAAAAACAGCTGAAGTATTAAAATGACTCATTGTGATGTGCATTTCTCTAAGTTCTTGCTTAACCAAACAACACAAGCCTTTCCTAGTATGACAGAACCAATAATTAATTACAGGACTAACGTGAAACTAGGTGGTGGAGTAGAAATGTGTAAAACCAACATACCACGAAAACCTCATGCATTGCAGTGGGTCACCCAATCACTGATGTCTATCTAGTCTAATGTTCTTAGTGAGAGCAGCCATTCACCCAATCACTGATGTCTAGTCTAATGTTCTTAGTGAGAGCAGCCATTCACCCAATCACTGATGTCTAATGTTCTTAGTGAGAGCAGCCATTCACCCAATCACTGATGTCTAATGTTCTTAGTGAGAGCAGCCATTCACCCAATCACTGATGCCTAATGTTCTTAGTGAGAGCTTAACCAATGATATATCAGTCCTAAAAAAAGAACCCTGGATCGTTAGCAAGCACTACATTCAAGAAACTATGTAAGTGTATGATGCATTTTGTTGCTTTACACACTTAAGCAAATTATAAAAAGAGACAGAATCCTAGCTTGTCAAAAAGTGACTGTTTACCAAAAACAAACAAAAATCAAACCTATGATTTGAGGCTTGACATTATGGTAAACAACAACACTGCATATCGAAGAAAGATGAACATGAACATTGAGCTTGTACTGCTATTATTTTATTATTATTATTATTAAATCTTACAATGAACCTAGGCTACTTTATCTGACCAGGAAGTGATGTCATAAGACCACAGTTGACCCTGGTACACTGAGCTACAGATGACTCTGTTATTAAATACTGCCATAGATTGTTTCTCTCGTGCCACCAATAGTTCTTCTACTTTAAATTCACAGCTAGCTACCGAAATAAAACCCCTTTCTCCTTCTTAAATACAAGTAGAACCGGGTCTGATGGCAAATAGAAAGGGTTGATCATCATGCGTTTATGTTTCAGGATGGTACAGTATCGTGACGTCTTAACACACTATCCATTTTCTGACATTTTAACTAGAAAACAAACTGATGCAAACAGTTATTTTCATTTTTTAAAGTGCCTTAGTCAGCCTAAATCCATACACAGATCTACATTAAATATATATATATATATGTTAACATATCCATATATTATAGAATTGACGGTAGTGTGGAACATGCCACTTCTGAAAGACTAGTGACTATAGTGGATATACGACATCCACATTCGGCTTATTGGTAACAGGTGGGTGTCGTCATAGGCCTCAATGCCGGTGCTAAAGAAACAGACTCATCACGGTCATTACACGTTATAAATCTTAGAAAACTATGCAAACCACCCCATTTATATCACCATGAGCAGATTCCCTGGACCAAAAAGCTCTTTCAACGGGAGATTCTCACTTCAGCTTGCTTTCTAGTCCAAGACGAGGCAAAATGCATGTCTGGGAGAGGGGCCTGATGGGTAATGGTTCGTTGTGTCATGACAGAGTGAAGGTAGTTGTTACAGGCGCAACCTTTAGGTCTACATATCCTTTAGGTCTACATATCCTTTAGGTCTACATATCCTTTAGGTCTACATATCCTTTAGGTCTACATAACCTTTAGGTCTACATAACCTTTAGGTCTACATATCCTTTAGGTCTACATATCCTTTAGGTCTACATACCCTTTAGGTCTACATACCCTTTAGGTCTACATATCCTTTAGGTCTACATATCCTTTAGGTCTACATATCCTTGAGGTCTACATATCCTTTAGGTCTACATATCCTTTAGGTCTACATACTGAGTCCTATCCTTTAGGTCTACATATCCTTTAGGTCTACATATCCTTTAGGTCTACATATCCTTTAGGTCTACATATCCTTTAGGTCTACATACTGAGTCCTATCCTTTAGGTCTACATATCCTTTAGGTCTACATATCCTTGAGGTCTACATATCCTTTAGGTCTACATATCCTTTAGGTCTACATACTGAGTCCTATCCTTTAGGTCTACATATCCTTTAGGTCTACATATCCTTTAGGTCTACATATCCTTTAGGTCTACATATCCTTTAGGTCTACATATCCTTTAGGTCTACATATCCTTTAGGTCTACATACTGAGTCCTATCCTTTATGTGGTAATTATAACCGTGATATTCAGGCCTACAGACAGTAGAACCATTCAGTCAAGTGTTACCTCATTAACTAGCCAGTAGCTACCTACTTTGTCTTCAAAAGGACGGTTTCCTGAACAAAGAATAATCTTGGACTTTCAAATGGAGAATATCTGTTGATTTAGATTTTTTAGTCCAGGATTTGTTGTCCGGGAAACTCGCCCTAAGGGAAAATACACATCATCAACAACAATTAGTCCTGCATAAACATGAACATTACTACAACCCTGTTTGCTTGGTTAAACTAAGGCCAACTTCACACAACTACCACAATGTATAGTGAGTGATCTCTAGCCAACGGCACAGTGGAACCAGGCTGGTATCTGTGTCACACGCCCAAACAGCTCTGGATTAGTTGGACGTGGTTTGCATCATGTGGCCCAGAGGATTGAACAGTCACTTGTTAATGGTTCACACTCCTGTCCTAAATGATATGCCGCCCGTCTCCTTCAGGCCTGTCCCGAATGATATGCTGTCTCTCTCCCCTTCAGGCCTGTCCCTAATGATATGCTGTCTCTCTCCCCTTCAGGCCTGTCCCGAATGATATGCTGCCTGTCTCCTTCAGGCCTGTCCCGAATGATATGCTGCCTGCCTCCTTCAGGCCTGTCCCTAATGATATGCTGCCTGTCCCGAAATGATATGCTGCCTGTCTCCTTCAGGCCTGTCCCGATATGATATGCTGCCAGTCTCCTTCAGGCCTGTCCCGAAATGATATGCTGCCTGTCTCCTTCAGGCCTGTCCCGAAATGATATGCTGCCTGTCTCCTTCAGGCCTGTCCCGAAATGATATGCTGCCTGTCTCCTTCAGGCCTGTCCCGAAATGATATGCTGCCTGTCTCCTTCAGGCCTGTCCCGAAATGATATGCTGCCTGTCTCCTTCAGGCCTGTCCCGATATGATATGCTGCCATTCTCCTTCAGGCCTGTCCCAAATTATATGCTGCCCGTCTCCTTCAGGCCTGTCTTCAACTTCATCTCGTCCTGGGATAGAGAAAGACAGACAGATCTAGACAGGTCCAGAACTGTCTCTCCTCAGACAGCTTCACACATGGGTAGGTAGTACCATCAATACATAAAGAAAACACAGACCACAGGAGACAGTGAGAAACCAGAAGGGGACAGCAGGGCACAGTCCCCTAATCATGGAGCAGGGGGCTGTTATGTTATCAAGGTCCATCTGATGTCTCAACATCAACTAGACAGATGAGACAGGAGACAAGTGACAAGATGTGTGTATCTAACAGAGTAACTAATGTCACTCTCTCTTCTCCAAGCAGTTCAATTGGAGGCCATCAGAGGGAAGCAGTGTCCAATAGGAAGGAGACGTGGGTGGTGGCTGGCAGAGCTTGACTGAGTCTTTCCTAGAGTTAGAAGCCTAGAGAGAGTTTCCCATAGAGTTAGAAGCCCAGAGAGAGTTTCCCAATAGAGTTAGAAGCCCAGAGAGAGTTTCCCAATAGAGTTAGAAGCCCGGAGAGAGTTTCCCATAGAGTTAGAAGCCCATAGAGAGTTTCCCAGAGAGTTAGAATCCTAGAGAGAGTTTCCCAGAGAGTTAGAAGCCTAGAGAGAGTTTCCCATAGAGTTAGAAGCCCAGAGAGAGTTTCCCATAGAGTTAGAAGCCTAGAGAGAGTTTCCCATAGAGTTAGAAGCCCAGAGAGAGTTTCCCATAGAGTTAGAAGCCCAGAGAGAGTTTCACATGGAGTTAGAAGCCCAGAGAGAGTTTCCCATAGAGTTAGAAGCCCAGAGAGAGTTTCCCATAGAGTTAGAAGCCCAGAGAGAGTTTGCCAGAGAGTTAGAAGCCTAGAGAGAGTTTCCCATAGAGTTAGAAGCCTAGAGAGAGTTTCCCATAGAGTTCCATAAAGGCACTTCTATCTCTATGGTGTCTTTAGAGTCTGCCTTGGGTCTACTCTGCTCAGCCACGCCCCCTGCCACGTGATAGCCTGCCTCTTCAGTAATCTGCTTCCTCCATGACTTCCATGACAACGGTCCTGGGCCCGGTCAGGATGAGGTTACTGACTGTCCTGTAGTCCAGAGACAGCACGTTTAGCCCGTTGACCGAGACCACAAACTGACACACCTAGAGGAGGGAGAAGAACAGAGGAGTTAGCCATGTCTACACATGCATTTCTCTATGGGAGAAACAACAGAAAGGGAGAGGAGAGTTAGCTCTCGATGGGAGAAACCAGAGAAAGGGAGAAGAGAGTTAGCTCTCGATGGGAGAAACAGAGAAAGGGAGAGGAGAGTTAGCTCTCGATGGGATAAACCAGAGAAAGGGAGAGGAGAGTTAGCTCTCGATGGGAGAAACAACAGAAAGGGAGAGGAGAGTTAGCTCTCGATGGGAGAAACAACAGAAAGGGAGAGGAGAGTTAGCTCTCGATGGGAGAAACAACAGAAAGGGAGAGGAGAGTTAGCTCTCGATGGGAGAAACAACAGAAAGGGAGAGGAGAGTTAGCTCTCGATGGGAGAAACAACAGAAAGGGAGAGGAGAGTTAGCTCTCGATGGGAGAAACAACAGAAAGGGAGAGGAGAGTTAGCTCTCGATGGGAGAAACAACAGAAAGGGAGAGGAGAGTTAGCTCTCGATGGGAGAAACAACAGAAAGGGAGAGGAGAGTTAGCTCTCGATGGGAGAAACAAGAGAAAGGGAGAAGAGAGTTAGCTCTCGATGGGAGAAACAAGAGAAAGGGAGAAGAGAGTTAGCTCTCGATGGGAGAAACAACAGAAAGGGAGAGGAGAGTTAGCTCTCGATGGGAGAAACAACAGAAAGGGAGAGGAGAGTTAGCTCTCGATGGGAGAAACAAGAGAAAGGGAGAGGAGAGTTAGCTCTCGATGGGATAAACCAGAGAAAGGGAGAGGAGAGTTAGCTCTCGATGGGAGAAACAACAGAAAGGGAGAGGAGAGTTAGCTCTCGATGGGAGAAACAACAGAAAGGGAGAGGAGAGTTAGCTCTCGATGGGAGAAACAACAGAAAGGGAGAGGAGAGTTAGCTCTCGATGGGAGAAACAACAGAAAGGGAGAGGAGAGTTAGCTCTCGATGGGAGAAACAACAGAAAGGGAGAGGAGAGTTAGCGCTCGATGGGAGAAACAAGAGAAAGGGAGAAGAGAGTTAGCTCTCGATGGGAGAAACAAGAGAAAGGGAGAGGAGAGTTAGCTCTCGATGGGAGAAACAACAGAAAGGGAGAGGAGAGTTAGCTCTCGATGGGAGAAACAAGAGAAAGGGAGAGGAGAGTTAGCTCTCGATGGGAGAAACAGAGAAAGGGAGAGGAGAGTTAGCTCTCGATGGGAGAAACAGAGAAAGGGAGAGGAGAGTTAGCTCTCGATGGGAGAAACACAGAACAGGACAGGAGAGTTAGCTCTCGATGGGAAAAACATTTGATTTGATTGCTGACTCACTATTGCAACAGTGTTGGCAAAAACAAACATGTTTTAGGACTGTTTTGCAACATGGCAAGCCATTGTCTCAACTTCACCCTAATTTCATGCAGTGAAGGAATTCTAGAGCATCTCCTCGCTGCAAATTACATCAAAAACACAATCCCTTATTTTTCTTGGCAACGGGTCAACCGTTACCCAGAAGGCCCCAGTCACTCAGGAGTTAATACTCCTAGAAAAGAGCACTTGAGGATTTCTCAGAAAAAGCGTTTGTTAACCGTTTCATGGCCATGCCGTGGCTGAAATGAATGAGATACTGGTTATCTTAGGCTGCAGAGAATTTGTAGAGAAGGAGCCATGTTAAACTGCGGGGTATAAGTCGTTGTTCTGTGTTACCACGGCGACAGGGTATAAGTCATTGTTCTGTGTTACCACTGCTACAGGGTATAAGTCATTGTTCTGTGTTACCACGGCGACAGGGTATAAGTCATTGTTCTGTGTTACCACTGCTACAGGGTATAAGTCATTGTTCTGTGTTACCACGGCGACAGGGTATAAGTCATTGTTCTGTGTTACCACTGCTACAGGGTATAAGTCATTGTTCTGTGTTACCACGGCGACAGGGTATAAGTCATTGTTCTGTGTTACCACTGCTACAGGGTATAAGTCATTGTTCTGTGTTACCACGGCGACAGGGTATAAGTCATTGTTCTGTGTTACCACTGCTACAGGGTATAAGTCATTGTTCTGTGTTACCACGGCGACAGGGTATAAGTCATTGTTCTGTCTAACAACTGCGGTTATATTTTTCTTTACCAATCACTCCAGATGTTTGGAGAAGGATAGTTGTGTTGTGGTCTGAGTCTCAGCAGACCTCTACTGTCTCCTGTTGTGGTCTGAGTCTCAGCAGACCTCTACGGTCTCCTGTTGTGTTGTCTGAGTCTCCTCAGACCTCTACCGTCTCCTGTTGTGTTGTCTGAGTCTCCTCAGACCTCTACCGTCTCCTGTTGTGTTGTCTGAGTCACCTCAGACCTCTACCGTCTCCTGTTGTGTTGTCTGAGTCTCCTCAGACCTCTACGGTCTCCTGTTGTGTTGTCTGAGTCACCTCAGACCTCTACGGTCTCCTGTTGTGTTGTCTGAGTCTCCTCAGACCTCTACCGTCTCCTGTTGTGTTGTCTGAGTCTCCTCAGACCTCTACCGTCTCCTGTTGTGTTGTCTGAGTCTCCTCAGACCTCTACCGTCTCCTGTTGTGTTGTCTGAGTCTCCTCAGACCTCTACGGTCTCCTGTTGTGTTGTCTGAGTCTCCTCAGACCTCTACCGTCTCCTGTTGTGTTGTCTGAGTCTCCTCAGACCTCTACTGTCTCCTGTTGTGTTGTCTGAGTCTCCTCAGACCTCTACGGTCTCCTGTTGTGTTGTCTGAGTCTCCTCAGACCTCTACTGTCTCCTGTTGTGTTGTGATTATATGTATTACATGGCTGTGGTTGCCATGACGGAGATGTTCTGCCTCATTCATATTATAAAATGACCTCAACTCTGGCAACGTTCGACCAACATTATAAAACTGCCGCTCTAGCAACGTTAGACGTAACATTTGGAAGCAGTGAGTCAACTCTCTCTGTCATTATCTCCTTCCAAAGGTCCCCATAGAATGAGAGTTTATGGGCCACTTCAAGAGCTGTGACTCGCTTTTAGTGCCTCTGTTAAGAGGCAGCAGCATATGTGATCAATGTGAGAGTCAGGGCCTGTTTTACAACAGAGGAAAGGCAGGCAGTAAACACAAGGCTTCAGTCAGAGCCTGTTTTACCACAGAGTAAAGGCAGGCAGTAAACACAAGGCTTCAGTCAGAGCCTGTTTTACCACAGAGTAAAGGCAGGCAGTAAACACAAGGCTTCAGTCAGAGCCTGTTTTACCACAGAGTAAAGGCAGGCAGTAAACACAAGGCTTCAGTCAGAGCCTGTTTTACCACAGAGTAAAGGCAGGCAGTAAACACAAGGCATCAGTCAGAGCCTGTTTTACCACAGAGTAAAGGCAGGCAGTAAACACAAGGCTTCAGTCAGAGCCTGTTTTACCACAGAGTAAAGGCAGGCAGTAAACACAAGGCTTCAGTCAGAGCCTGTTTTACCACAGAGTAAAGGCAGGCAGTAAACACAAGGCTTCAGTCAGAGCCTGTTTTACCACAGAGGAAAGGCAGGCAGTAAACACAAGGCTTCAGAGCCTGTTTTACCACAGAGGAAAGGCAGGCAGTAAACACAAGGCTTCAGTCAGAGCCTGTTTTACCACAGAGTAAAGGCAGGCAGTAAACACAAGGCTTCAGTCAGAGCCTGTTTTACCACAGAGGAAAGGCAGGCAGTAAACACAAGGCTTCAGTCAGAGCCTGTTTTACCACAGAGTAAAGGCAGGCAGTAAACACAAGGCTTCAGTCAGAGCCTGTTTTACCACAGAGGAAAGGCAGGCAGTAAACACAAGGCTTCAGTCAGAGCCTGTTTTACCACAGAGGAAAGGCAGGCAGTAAACACAAGGCTTCAGTCAGAGCCTGTTTTACCACAGAGTAAAGGCAGGCAGTAAACACAAGGCTTCAGTCAGAGCCTGTTTTACCACAGAGGAAAGGCAGGCAGTAAACACAAGGCTTCAGACAGAGCCTGTTTTACCACAGAGGAAAGGCAGGCAGTAAACACAAGGCTTCAGACAGAGCCTGTTTTACCACAGAGGAAAGGCAGGCAGTAAACACAAGGCTTCAGACAGAGCCTGTTTTACCACAGAGGAAAGGCAGGCAGTAAACACAAGGCTTCAGACAGAGCCTGTTTTACCACAGAGGAAAGGCAGGCAGTAAACACAAGGCTTCAGTCAGAGCCTGTTTTACCACAGAGGAAAGGCAGGCAGTAAACACAAGTCTTCAGACAGAGCCTGTTTTACCACAGAGGAAAGGCAGGCAGTAAACACAAGGCTTCAGTCAGAGCCTGTTTTACCACAGAGGAAAGGCAGGCAGTAAACACAAGTCTTCAGACAGAGCCTGTTTTACCACAGAGGAAAGGCAGGCAGTAAACACAAGGCTTCAGTCAGAGCCTGTTTTACCACAGAGGAAAGGCAGGCAGTAAACACAAGGCTTCAGTCAGAGCCTGTTTTACCACAGAGGAAAGGCAGGCAGTAAACACAAGGCTTCAGTCAGAGCCTGTTTTACCACAGAGGAAAGGCAGGCAGTAAACACAAGGCTTCAGTCAGAGCCTGTTTTACCACAGAGGAAAGGCAGGCAGTAAACACAAGGCTTCAGTCAGAGCCTGTTTTACCACAGAGGAAAGGCAGGCAGTAAACACAAGGCTTCAGTCAGAGCCTGTTTTACCACAGAGGAAAGGCAGGCAGTAAACACAAGGCTTCAGTCAGAGCCTGTTTTACCACAGAGGAAAGGCAGGCAGTAAACACAAGGCTTCAGTCAGAGCCTGTTTTACCACAGAGGAAAGGCAGGCAGTAAACACAAGGCTTCAGAGCCTGTTTTACCACAGAGGAAAGGCAGGCAGTAAACACAAGGCTTCAGTCAGAGCCTGTTTTACCACAGAGGAAAGGCAGGCAGTAAACACAAGGCTTCAGTCAGAGCCTGTTTTACCACAGAGGAAAGGCAGGCAGTAAACACAAGGCTTCAGTCAGAGCCTGTTTTACCACAGAGTAAAGGCAGGCAGTAAACACAAGGCTTCAGTCAGAGCCTGTTTTACCACAGAGTAAAGGCAGGCAGTAAACACAAGGCTTCAGTCAGAGCCTGTTTTACCACAGAGGAAAGGCAGGCAGTAAACACAAGTCTTCAGACAGAGCCTGTTTTACCACAGAGTAAAGGCAGGCAGTAAACACAAGTCTTCAGACAGAGCCTGTTTTACCACAGAGGAAAGGCAGGCAGTAAACACAAGGCTTCAGTCAGAGCCTGTTTTACCACAGAGGAAAGGCAGGCAGTAAACACAAGGCTTCAGTCAGAGCCTGTTTTACCACAGAGGAAAGGCAGGCAGTAAACACAAGTCTTCAGAGCCTGTTTTACCACAGAGGAAAGGCAGGCAGTAAACACAAGGCTTCAGTCAGAGCCTGTTTTACCACAGAGGAAAGGCAGGCAGTAAACACAAGGCTTCAGTCAGAGCCTGTTTTACCACAGAGGAAAGGCAGGCAGTAAACACAAGTCTTCAGAGCCTGTTTTACCACAGAGGAAAGGCAGGCAGTAAACACAAGGCTTCAGTCAGAGCCTGTTTTACCACAGAGGAAAGGCAGGCAGTAAACACAAGGCTTCAGTCAGAGCCTGTTTTACCACAGAGGAAAGGCAGGCAGTAAACACAAGTCTTCAGACAGAGCCTGTTTTACCACAGAGGAAAGGCAGGCAGTAAACACAAGGCTTCAGTCAGAGCCTGTTTTACCACAGAGGAAAGGCAGGCAGTAAACACAAGGCTTCAGTCAGAGCCTGTTTTACCACAGAGGAAAGGCAGGCAGTAAACACAAGGCTTCAGTCAGAGCCTGTTTTACCACAGAGTTTTACCACAGAAAGGCAGGCAGTAAACACAAGGCTTCAGTCAGAGCCTGTTTTACCACAGAGGAAAGGCAGGCAGTAAACACAAGGCTTCAGTCAGAGCCTGTTTTACCACAGAGGAAAGGCAGGCAGTAAACACAAGGCTTCAGTCAGAGCCTGTTTTACCACAGAGGAAAGGCAGGCAGTAAACACAAGGCTTCAGTCAGAGCCTGTTTTACCACAGAGGAAAGGCAGGCAGTAAACACAAGGCTTCAGTCAGAGCCTGTTTTACCACAGAGGAAAGGCAGGCAGTAAACACAAGGCTTCAGAGCCTGTTTTACCACAGAGGAAAGGCAGGCAGTAAACACAAGGCTTCAGTCAGAGCCTGTTTTACCACAGAGGAAAGGCAGGCAGTAAACACAAGGCTTCAGTCAGAGCCTGTTTTACCACAGAGGAAAGGCAGGCAGTAAACACAAGGCTTCAGTCAGAGCCTGTTTTACCACAGAGTAAAGGCAGGCAGTAAACACAAGGCTTCAGTCAGAGCCTGTTTTACCACAGAGTAAAGGCAGGCAGTAAACACAAGGCTTCAGTCAGAGCCTGTTTTACCACAGAGGAAAGGCAGGCAGTAAACACAAGTCTTCAGACAGAGCCTGTTTTACCACAGAGTAAAGGCAGGCAGTAAACACAAGTCTTCAGACAGAGCCTGTTTTACCACAGAGGAAAGGCAGGCAGTAAACACAAGGCTTCAGTCAGAGCCTGTTTTACCACAGAGGAAAGGCAGGCAGTAAACACAAGGCTTCAGTCAGAGCCTGTTTTACCACAGAGGAAAGGCAGGCAGTAAACACAAGTCTTCAGAGCCTGTTTTACCACAGAGGAAAGGCAGGCAGTAAACACAAGGCTTCAGTCAGAGCCTGTTTTACCACAGAGGAAAGGCAGGCAGTAAACACAAGGCTTCAGTCAGAGCCTGTTTTACCACAGAGGAAAGGCAGGCAGTAAACACAAGTCTTCAGACAGAGCCTGTTTTACCACAGAGGAAAGGCAGGCAGTAAACACAAGGCTTCAGTCAGAGCCTGTTTTACCACAGAGGAAAGGCAGGCAGTAAACACAAGGCTTCAGTCAGAGCCTGTTTTACCACAGAGGAAAGGCAGGCAGTAAACACAAGGCTTCAGTCAGAGCCTGTTTTACCACAGAGGAAAGGCAGGCAGTAAACACAAGGCTTCAGTCAGAGCCTGTTTTACCACAGAGGAAAGGCAGGCAGTAAACACAAGGCTTCAGTCAGAGCCTGTTTTACCACAGAGGAAAGGCAGGCAGTAAACACAAGGCTTCAGTCAGAGCCTGTTTTACCACAGAGGAAAGGCAGGCAGTAAACACAAGGCTTCAGAGCCTGTTTTACCACAGAGTAAAGGCAGGCAGTAAACACAAGGCTTCAGTCAGAGCCTGTTTTACCACAGAGTAAAGGCAGGCAGTAAACACAAGGCTTCAGTCAGAGCCTGTTTTACCACAGAGGAAAGGCAGGCAGTAAACACAAGTCTTCAGACAGAGCCTGTTTTACCACAGAGTAAAGGCAGGCAGTAAACACAAGTCTTCAGACAGAGCCTGTTTTACCACAGAGGAAAGGCAGGCAGTAAACACAAGGCTTCAGTCAGAGCCTGTTTTACCACAGAGGAAAGGCAGGCAGTAAACACAAGGCTTCAGTCAGAGCCTGTTTTACCACAGAGGAAAGGCAGGCAGTAAACACAAGTCTTCAGAGCCTGTTTTACCACAGAGGAAAGGCAGGCAGTAAACACAAGGCTTCAGTCAGAGCCTGTTTTACCACAGAGGAAAGGCAGGCAGTAAACACAAGGCTTCAGTCAGAGCCTGTTTTACCACAGAGGAAAGGCAGGCAGTAAACACAAGTCTTCAGACAGAGCCTGTTTTACCACAGAGGAAAGGCAGGCAGTAAACACAAGGCTTCAGTCAGAGCCTGTTTTACCACAGAGGAAAGGCAGGCAGTAAACACAAGGCTTCAGTCAGAGCCTGTTTTACCACAGAGGAAAGGCAGGCAGTAAACACAAGGCTTCAGTCAGAGCCTGTTTTACCACAGAGGAAAGGCAGGCAGTAAACACAAGTCTTCAGAGCCTGTTTTACCACAGAGGAAAGGCAGGCAGTAAACACAAGGCTTCAGTCAGAGCCTGTTTTACCACAGAGGAAAGGCAGGCAGTAAACACAAGGCTTCAGTCAGAGCCTGTTTTACCACAGAGGAAAGGCAGGCAGTAAACACAAGTCTTCAGACAGAGCCTGTTTTACCACAGAGGAAAGGCAGGCAGTAAACACAAGGCTTCAGTCAGAGCCTGTTTTACCACAGAGGAAAGGCAGGCAGTAAACACAAGGCTTCAGTCAGAGCCTGTTTTACCACAGAGGAAAGGCAGGCAGTAAACACAAGGCTTCAGTCAGAGCCTGTTTTACCACAGAGGAAAGGCAGGCAGTAAACACAAGGCTTCAGTCAGAGCCTGTTTTACCACAGAGGAAAGGCAGGCAGTAAACACAAGGCTTCAGTCAGAGCCTGTTTTACCACAGAGGAAAGGCAGGCAGTAAACACAAGGCTTCAGTCAGAGCCTGTTTTACCACAGAGGAAAGGCAGGCAGTAAACACAAGGCTTCAGTCAGAGCCTGTTTTACCACAGAGTAAAGGCAGGCAGTAAACACAAGGCTTCAGACAGAGCCTGTTTTACCACAGAGGAAAGGCAGGCAGTAAACACAAGTCTTCAGTCAGAGCCTGTTTTACCACAGAGGAAAGGCAGGCAGTAAACACAAGGCTTCAGACAGAGCCTGTTTTACCACAGAGGAAAGGCAGGCAGTAAACACAAGTCTTCAGTCAGAGCCTGTTTTACCACAGAGTAAAGGCAGGCAGTAAACACAAGTCTTCAGAGCCTGTTTTACCACAGAGGAAAGGCAGGCAGTAAACACAAGGCTTCAGTCAGAGCCTGTTTTACCACAGAGGAAAGGCAGGCAGTAAACACAAGGCTTCAGAGCCTGTTTTACCACAGAGGAAAGGCAGGCAGTAAACACAAGGCTTCAGACTGTCTGACCAACATGGCTTATATAAGAAGCATCAATAACCATGCAGAGAGAACAGCATTTAGTGTAACTGACTGCCTGTGTCCAGAATATCACCACATTCCCTATGTAGTGCACTACGTTTGAACAGGGCCCATAGGTCTATGGTCTAAAGTAGTGCACTACATAGGGCGCCATTTGGGACACAAACCCCTGGCTGCACAGATCCGTTATTACTGCATCAGCTTGATTTCTATGGGATGGAGCCAGCTCTGCTCTTGACTTAGAGGAGAAGGGGAGGGGAAGAGAGGGGAATAGGGAGAGAGGAGATGAGAAAGGGAGGGGAATAGGGAGAGAGGAGATGAGAAAGGGAGGGGAATAGGGAGAGAGGAGATGAGAAAGGGAGGGGAATAGGGAGAGAGGAGATGAGAAAGGGAGGGGAATAGGGAGAGAGGAGATGAGAAAGGGAGGGGAATAGGGAGAGAGGAGATGAGAAAGGGAGGGGAATAGGGAGAGAGGAGATGAGAAAGGGAGGGGAATAGGGAGAGAGGAGATGAGAAAGGGAGGGGAATAGGGAGAGAGGAGATGAGAAAGGGAGGGGAATAGGGAGAGAGGAGATGAGAAAGGGAGGGGAATAGGGAGAGAGGAGATGAGAAAGGGAGGGGAATAGGGAGAGAGGAGATGAGAAAGGGAGGGGAATAGGGAGAGAGGAGATGAGAAAGGGAGGGGAATAGGGAGAGAGGAGATGAGAAAGGGAGGGGAATAGGGAGAGGGGAGATGAGAAAGGGAGGGGAATAGGGAGAGGGGAGATGAGAAAGGGAGGGGAATAGGGAGAGGGGAGATGAGAAAGGGAGGGGAATAGGGAGAGAGGAGAGGAGAAAGGGAGGGGAATAGGGAGAGGGGAGATGAGAAAGGGAGGGAATAGGGAGAGGGGAGATGAGAAAGGGAGGGAATAGGGAGAGAGGAGAGGAGAAAGGAAGGGGGAGAGGGAGAGAGGAGAGGAGAAAGGAAGGGGGAGAGGGAGAGAGGAGATGAGAAAGGGAGGGAATAGTGAGAGAGGAGAGGAGAAAGGGAGGGGAATAGGGAGAGAGGAGAGGAGAAAGGAAGGGGGAGAGAGGAGAGGAGAAAGGAAGGGGGAGAGAGGAGAGGAGAAAGGAAGGGGGAGAGGGAGAGAGGAGAAAGGAAGGGGGAGAGGGAGAGAGGAGATGAGAAAGGAAGAGGGAGAGGGAGAGAGGAGATGAGAAAGGAAGGGGGAGAGGGAGAGAGGAGATGAGAAAGGAAGGGGGAGAGGGAGAGAGGAGATGAGAAAGGAAGGGGGAGAGGGAGAGAGGAGAGGAGAAAGGAAGGGGGAGAGGGAGAGAGGAGAGGAGAAAGGAAGGGGGAGAGGGAGAGAGGAGAGGAGAAAGGGAGGGGAATAGGGAGAGGGGAGATGAGAAAGGGAGGGGAATAGGGAGAGGGGAGATGAGAAAGGGAGGGGAATAGGGAGAGGGGAGATGAGAAAGGGAGGGGAATAGGGAGAGGGGAGAGGAGAAAGGGAGGGGAATAGGGAGAGGGGAGATGAGAAAGGGAGGGGAATAGGGAGAGAGGAGATGAGAAAGGGAGGGGAATAGGGAGAGGGGAGATGAGAAAGGGAGGGGAATAGGGAGAGAGGAGAGGAGAAAGGGAGGGGAATAGGGAGAGGGGAGATGAGAAAGGGAGGGAATAGGGAGAGGGGAGATGAGAAAGGGAGGGAATAGGGAGAGAGGAGAGGAGAAAGGAAGGGGGAGAGGGAGAGAGGAGAGGAGAAAGGAAGGGGGAGAGGGAGAGAGGAGATGAGAAAGGGAGGGAATAGTGAGAGAGGAGAGGAGAAAGGGAGGGGAATAGGGAGAGAGGAGATGAGAAAGGGAGGGAATAGGGAGAGAGGAGAGGAGAAAGGAAGGGGGAGAGAGGAGAGGAGAAAGGAAGGGGG
The DNA here is from genome assembly GCF_045791955.1 of Oncorhynchus clarkii lewisi. Lineage (NCBI taxonomy): Eukaryota > Metazoa > Chordata > Actinopteri > Salmoniformes > Salmonidae > Oncorhynchus > Oncorhynchus clarkii. Next base: position 440,351 of record NW_027257954.1, read on the forward strand.
AGAGGGAGAGAGGAGAGGAGAAAGGAAGGGGAGAGGGAGAGAGGAGATGAGAAAGGAAGGGGGAGAGGGAGAGAGGAGATGAGAAAGGAAGGGGGAGAGGGAGAGAGGAGATGAGAAAGGAAGGGGGAGAGGGAGAGAGGAGAGGAGAAAGGAAGGGGGAGAGGGAGAGAGGAGAGGAGAAAGGAAGGGGGAGAGGGAGAGAGGAGAGGAGAAAGGAAGGGGGAGAGGGAGAGAGGAGAGGAGAAAGGAAGGGGGAGAGGGAGAGAGGAGAGGAGAAAGGGAGGGGAATAGGGAGAGGGGAGATGAGAAAGGGAGGGGAATAGGGAGAGGGGAGATGAGAAAGGGAGGGGAATAGGGAGAGAGGAGATGAGAAAGGGAGGGGAATAGGGAGAGAGGAGATGAGAAAGGGAGGGGAATAGGGAGAGAGGAGATGAGAAAGGGAGGGGAATAGGGAGAGAGGAGATGAGAAAGGGAGGGGAATAGGGAGAGAGGAGATGAGAAAGGGAGGGGAATAGGGAGAGAGGAGATGAGAAAGGGAGGGGAATAGGGAGAGAGGAGATGAGAAAGGGAGGGGAATAGGGAGAGAGGAGAGGAGAAAGGGAGGGGAATAGGGAGAGGGGAGATGAGAAAGGGAGGGAATAGGGAGAGGGGAGATGAGAAAGGGAGGGAATAGGGAGAGAGGAGAGGAGAAAGGAAGGGGGAGAGGGAGAGAGGAGAGGAGAAAGGAAGGGGGAGAGGGAGAGAGGAGATGAGAAAGGGAGGGAATAGTGAGAGAGGAGAGGAGAAAGGGAGGGGAATAGGGAGAGAGGAGAGGAGAAAGGAAGGGGGAGAGAGGAGAGGAGAAAGGAAGGGGGAGAGAGGAGAGGAGAAAGGAAGGGGGAGAGGGAGAGAGGAGAGGAGAAAGGAAGGGGGAGAGGGAGAGAGGAGAGGAGAAAGGAAGGGGGAGAGGGAGAGAGGAGATGAGAAAGGAAGGGGGAGAGGGAGAGAGGAGATGAGAAAGGAAGGGGGAGAGGGAGAGAGGAGATGAGAAAGGAAGGGGGAGAGGGAGAGAGGAGATGAGAAAGGAAGGGGGAGAGGGAGAGAGGAGATGAGAAAGGAAGGGGTAGAGGGAGAGAGGAGAGGAGAAAGGAAGGGGGAGAGGGAGAGAGGAGAGGAGAAAGGAAGGGGGAGAGGGAGAGAGGAGAGGAGAAAGGGAGGGGAATAGGGAGAGGGGAGATGAGAAAGGGAGGGGAATAGGGAGAGGGGAGATGAGAAAGGGAGGGGAATAGGGAGAGGGGAGATGAGAAAGGGAGGGGAATAGGGAGAGAGGAGAGGAGAAAGGGAGGGGAATAGGGAGAGGGGAGATGAGAAAGGGAGGGGAATAGGGAGAGAGGAGATGAGAAAGGGAGGGGAATAGGGAGAGGGGAGATGAGAAAGGGAGGGGAATAGGGAGAGGGGAGATGAGAAAGGGAGGGGAATAGGGAGAGAGGAGAGGAGAAAGGGAGGGGAATAGGGAGAGGGGAGATGAGAAAGGGAGGGAATAGGGAGAGGGGAGATGAGAAAGGGAGGGAATAGGGAGAGAGGAGAGGAGAAAGGAAGGGGGAGAGGGAGAGAGGAGAGGAGAAAGGAAGGGGGAGAGGGAGAGAGGAGATGAGAAAGGGAGGGAATAGTGAGAGAGGAGAGGAGAAAGGGAGGGGAATAGGGAGAGAGGAGATGAGAAAGGGAGGGAATAGGGAGAGAGGAGAGGAGAAAGGAAGGGGGAGAGAGGAGAGGAGAAAGGAAGGGGGAGAGGGAGAGAGGAGAGGAGAAAGGAAGGGGAGAGGGAGAGAGGAGATGAGAAAGGAAGGGGGAGAGGGAGAGAGGAGATGAGAAAGGAAGGGGGAGAGGGAGAGAGGAGAGGAGAAAGGAAGGGGGAGAGGGAGAGAGGAGAGGAGAAAGGAAGGGGGAGAGGGAGAGAGGAGAGGAGAAAGGAAGGGGGAGAGGGAGAGAGGAGAGGAGAAAGGAAGGGGGAGAGGGAGAGAGGAGATGAGAAAGGGAGGGGAATAGGGAGAGGGGAGATGAGAAAGGGAGGGGAATAGGGAGAGGGGAGATGAGAAAGGGAGAAAGGGAGGGGAATAGGGAGAGAGGAGATGAGAAAGGGAGGGGAATAGGGAGAGAGGAGATGAGAAAGGGAGGGGAATAGGGAGAGAGGAGATGAGAAAGGGAGGGGAATAGGGAGAGAGGAGATGAGAAAGGGAGGGGAATAGGGAGAGAGGAGATGAGAAAGGGAGGGGAATAGGGAGAGAGGAGATGAGAAAGGGAGGGGAATAGGGAGAGAGGAGATGAGAAAGGGAGGGGAATAGGGAGAGAGGAGATGAGAAAGGGAGGGGAATAGGGAGAGGGGAGATGAGAAAGGGAGGGGAATAGGGAGAGGGGAGATGAGAAAGGGAGGGGAATAGGGAGAGAGGAGAGGAGAAAGGGAGGGGAATAGGGAGAGGGGAGATGAGAAAGGGAGGGAATAGGGAGAGGGGAGATGAGAAAGGGAGGGAATAGGGAGAGAGGAGAGGAGAAAGGAAGGGGGAGAGGGAGAGAGGAGAGGAGAAAGGAAGGGGGAGAGGGAGAGAGGAGATGAGAAAGGGAGGGAATAGTGAGAGAGGAGAGGAGAAAGGGAGGGGAATAGGGAGAGAGGAGATGAGAAAGGGAGGGAATAGGGAGAGAGGAGAGGAGAAAGGAAGGGGGAGAGAGGAGAGGAGAAAGGAAGGGGGAGAGGGAGAGAGGAGAGGAGAAAGGAAGGGGGAGAGGGAGAGAGGAGATGAGAAAGGAAGGGGGAGAGGGAGAGAGGAGATGAGAAAGGAAGGGGGAGAGGGGAGATGAGAAAGGAAGGGGGAGAGGGAGAGAGGAGATGAGAAAGGAAGGGGGAGAGGGAGAGAGGAGAGGAGAAAGGAAGGGGGAGAGGGAGAGAGGAGAGGAGAAAGGAAGGGGGAGAGGGAGAGAGGAGAGGAGAAAGGGAGGGGAAGGGGAAGATGTAGAAACATAGCACATGTTTTTATGGTGATAAAATGTGACAGAAGTGACACTATATCTATAACAGATTCATTTTTTAACTAAAGTTAATTTAGCTACGGCTCCTTCGTCTTAGTTCACTTCTCTCCTCCCCCTTCCTTCTGCTCTCCTCCCCCTTTCTCCCTCTCGCCCTCCCTCACTCCTTCTTGCCCTGGTCTCTCTCCTCTCCATGCCCCTCTCTTTCACATCTCTCCTCTCCTGCCCCCTCTCTCCTCCCTCACTAATTCCCTTGGCCGCTCTCCCTTCCTTCCTCCCCCCCTCCCCATTGTTTAGGTCAGTGCTCTCTACTCCCAGCTGGCAGTGGAGTGTGTGTGTGTGTGTCTGTGTGATGGTATGTGTGTTACATACCTTCATCCCAGCTGCTGCTGCGGGACCACTGGGGTCGACAGCCTGGATGTGGCAGGGCTTACTGCCTCGCACCACGAAGCCCCAGCCCACCGCATCCCCCACGATCTGAGGAGGCAGTCAAAATGTATTTAAAAAAGAGCATTAAAGCAGAGAGCTAGAAACAACAGGGTTGGTGTGATTAAAAAGGTTGTCACCGTGCTACAGGGGGCATGACACCGCGCTACAGGGGGCATGACACCGCGCTACAGGGGGCATGACACCGCGCTACAGGGGGCATGACACCGCGCTACAGGGGGCATGACACCGCGCTACAGGGGCATGACACCGCGCTACAGGGGGCATGACACCGCGCTACAGGGGGCATGACACCGCGCTACAGGGGCATGACACCGCGCTACAGGGGGCATGACACCGCGCTACAGGGGGCATGACACCGCGCTACAGGGGGCATGACACTGCGCTACAGGGGGCATGACATGAGATGCAACAGTGTTGTAGGATGATTTTGATGTTCCATCATTCTCTAAAATGTATCTGTCAGGAACTGTAATGTTTGTTATGCAGAAGTAACATGAAGTGTTGTTTTTAACTGTGTGTGTGTGTGTGTGTGTGTGTGTGTGTGTGTGTGTGTGTGTGTGTGTGTGTGTGTGTGTGTGTGTGTGTGTGTGTGTATATATATATATATATATATATATATATATATTACTATCCTTGTGGATACTGGAATTCCCAAAAAGTAGGGGACATTTCCTACACCCCCACGAGGACAGAGGCTATTTTAGAGTTAGGGGGTAGGGGTGTGTGTGTGGTGTGCTTGCGCGTGCTGTAACAGCCCTTATCAGATCTCTCTCATGAAGCTTCTAAGAACCTACTCAGACAAGCATTCCATTTCAGAACACAAGAGGGTCATCTCAGGCAGAGCCCAGAGCCAATCCGGTCAGTCTGTTAGGAGTGATGATGTGTCCCACCCAGTCTAATATGAACTGGTATCAGTAGTGCATTCAGCCCGATTCCCTGGTGAATATCAGACCCGGTAAGGAGGAGAATCGTCTGTGGATCAGACCATGCAGGCCAGAGTGTGTGTATACTGTGTGTGGGATGTGGACATGCCATCTTCGGGTGACAGTAGAATGTGTGTGTGGGTTAGGGTGGCAAAGGGAGGGTATAATTACTGGAAACTTTACCAGGAAACTACCAATATTTTGGTAACTTAAGGATTTATAAAAAATATAAAAAAATATCACAGTTGTGTGTTATTTCTGGTCCTCTGTGTGTCCTTATCACATGTAAAAATACATAAAACAATCAAATAAGATAAGTGTTTCAAAATAATATATATATATATATATATATATATATATAGAATGACAAATCTGTAAAACATCCAAAATATAACCATCAACTTAGTAAATACAATGGGTGTTTAATATAAGGGTTTCAGCATGAAATATACAGTATATTTATTTATTATAAATGCTTTGCCGCCAACCTGGGAGGCAGTTGTGATGAAAGTCAAACGTTGGAAGTTGCAAAGTTAATTGATAATAATGCCAATGTTGATTAGATGCTTTTTTCATTAGCCTATTTTCTCTTGAACCATATGGTCTATTTTACTAGAAACTCATAGACACGGACATAAAAATTAATACTATATATGAATACAGTCTAAAGTATAAAATGACATTTAGATGTTGTTGAGGGGTAAGGTGACTATATACAGGGTCAGTTCAGTACCATATTAACAATGTACAGGGATACTGGAGTGATAGAGGTAGATATGTAGAGGGGTAAACATACTATATACAGGGTCAGTTCAGTACCATATTAACAATGTACAGGGATACTGGAGTGATAGAGGTAGATATGTAGAGGGGTAAACATACTATATACAGGGTCAGTTCAGTACCATATTAACAATGTACAGGGATACTGGAGTGATAGAGGTAGATATGTAGAGGGGTAAACATACTATATACAGGGTCAGTTCAGTACCATATTAACAATGTACAGGGATACTGGAGTGATAGAGGTAGATATGTAGAGGGGTAAACATACTATATACAGGGTCAGTTCAGTACCATATTAACAATGTACAGGGATACTAGAGTGATAGAGGTAGATATGTAGAGGGGTAAACATACTATATACAGGGTCAGTTCAGTACCATATTAACAATGTACAGGGATACTGGAGTGATAGAGGTAGATATGTAGAGGGGTAAACATACTATATACAGGGTCAGTTCAGTACCATATTAACAATGTACAGGGACACTGGAGTGATGGAGGTAGATATGTAGAGGGGTAAACATACTATATACAGGGTCAGTTCAGTACCATATTAACAATGTACAGGGATACTGGAGTGATAGAGGTAGATATGTAGAGGGGTAAACATACTATATACAGGGTCAGTTCAGTACCATATTAACAATGTACATGTGCTGGGGCATTGTGCCGGGGAGGAAACGGGCGAACTCCGCAGCACCCACTGCCGCATATTTTGCCCTCAGTGCATCATTGCATTGGAGGTCAATCAACTCCATTTGGAGGTTTGGTGGTGAGCTTTCCACGTCAACAGCAAATGGGTTACCGAGCAGTTCCAACCTGCTTTTTTGTGCTTCAAAGTCAGCAAATCGGCGTCGAAAGTCAGCGGCAAGCATACCTATTTTATCAGCCAACTGTGTGCTCGGGAACGCACTGGTAGAGAGCTTCTCTTTCATGGTCTGGCAGCTGGGAAAGTGGCTCAAATTTTCTTTCCGCATCTGCGTCTCCCACAGAGTCAGTTTGGTTTTAAATGCCTTCACTGTACTGTACATATCAGAGATGACACGATCCCGACCCTGCAGCTGCAAGTTTATTGCATTCAGATGACTCGTAATGTCACCTTTCCCTGGCTTAGCCATCGCACCTCTGTGTGATAAGGCAAATCACCATGCTCCGTTTCTAACTCCGTCAGAAATGCCTTGAACTGGCGGTGATTCAAACCTTTGGCTCTGATAAAGTTAACTGTGCGCGTGATGATGCTCATTACATGCTCCATTTTCAAGGCTTTACCGCACAACGCTTCCTGGTGTATGATACAATGATAAGCTGTCAGCTCACCTGTCGCGTTTTCCTCTTGCATCTTTTCCCGTATCTTCGCCACCAGTCCGCTCCTGTGTCCACACATCGCAGGTGCTCCGTCGGTTGTCAAACCCACGAGTTTTTCCCAAGGCAGCTCCATCTCATTTACACATCTTGACACCTCTTCATACAAATCATGCCCCGTAGTTGTGCCATGCATAGGACGTAAAGCCAAAAACTCCTCTGTCACGCTTAGGTTGGAGTCCACTCCGCGGATGAAAATTGACAACTGGGCAATGTCAGAAATGTCGGTGCTCTCATCCACAGCCAAGGAATATGCAATAAAATCTTTTCCCTTTTTCACAAGCTGCTCTTTTAGATTGATGGACAACTGGTCTACTCTCTCGGCAATGGTGTTTCTGCTCAGACTCACATTTAAAAAGAGTTGCCTTTTTTCTGGGCAAACTTCGTCACAAACTTTAATCATGCAGTTTTTGATGAAATCCCCCTCCGTAAATGGCCGGGCTGATTTAGCGATCTCTTCTGCCAAAATAAAACTGGCCTTGACAGCAGCCTGGCCTTGTGATTTGGCTTTTTTGAACAGAGCCTGGCCTTGTGATTTGGCTTTTTTGAACAGAGCCTGTCGAGATTTGAGGCCTCGTTTTAATTCCTCTGCCTTTTGTAGCCTTTGTTCCATGTCCATATTCTTGTTTTTGTCCGCGTGTTTCGTTTCATAATGTCGTCTCAGATTATACTCTTTCAGTACCGCCACACTTTCTCCACACAGAAGACACACAGGTTTTCCAGCTACCTTCGTGAACATATACTCCGACTCCCACCTTGTTTGAAACCCCCGGTTCTCAGTATCCACCTTCCGTTTTGCCATTTTTGATGGGTATCTGAAAGTTAATTTTACTGTGATGCTGACGACTGCTGTGCCAATAAATATTGAAATGAAGCAGCCTATTGCTCGGTGCGTCACCTTTGCATTGTGGGAAATGTAGTATTGGTGCGTGTAAAAGATCTGCGGGCTGCCGGCTTGCTGCGGGCCGGTTCTAATAATAAATCAAGATCATCCCAGGGGCCGTAAAAAACCTTCTTGCGGGCCGGATGTGGCCCGCGGGCCTTGACTCTGACATATGTGATATACAGGGTCAGTTCAGTACCATATTAACAATGTACAGGGATACTGGAGTGATAGAGGTAGATATGTAGAGGGGTAAACATACTATATACAGGGTCAGTTCAGTACCATATTAACAATGTACAGGGACACTGGAGTGATGGAGGTAGATATGTAGAGGGGTAAACATACTATATACAGGGTCAGTTCAGTACCATATTAACAATGTACAGGGATACTGGAGTGATAGAGGTAGATATGTAGAGGGGTAAACATACTATATACAGGGTCAGTTCAGTACCATATTAACAATGTACAGGGACACTGGAGTGATAGAGGTAGATATGTAGAGGGAAGAAGCTGTGTGTCAGTCTGCTGGCTTGGGGACAGAAGCTGTGTGTATCAGTCTGCTAGCCTGGGGACAGAAGCTGTGTTTCAGTCTGCTAGCCTGGGGACAGAAGCTGTGTTTCAGTCTGCTAGCCTGGGGACAGAAGCTGTGTTTCAGTCTGCTAGCCTGGGGACAGAAGCGGTTCAGGAACCTGCTGGTGTCAGACTTGATGCACCGGTACCACTTGCCGTGCGGAAGCAGAGAGAACAGTCTATGGCTCGGGCATGTCATTACAGTCATTACACCCCCCCCCCCCCCCCGTGTGTGTGTGTGTGTGTGACGTACTGTGAATGTCTTCTTTATGTAAGGGCCTCCTGGCGTCTGCAGCTCCTCAGGACTCACTTGTCTCTTCAACACTGCAAAGCAAACACACAGTAAGTACTGACACTGACACACACAGAGTAAGTACTGACACTGACACACACACACACACACATACTAAGTACTGACACACACACTAAGTACTGACACACACACTAAGTACTGACACACACACTAAGTACTGACACACACACTAAGTACTGACACACACACTAAGTACTGACACACACTAAGTACTGACACACACTAAGTACTGACACACACTAAGTACTGACACACACTAAGTACTGACACACACTAAGTACTGACACACACACACACACACACACACACACTGCAGAACATTCCTCCTGCAGCAGTAACTATAGTCTCATCATGTTGTCCTGTGTGCAGGAGGACAACATTCCTCCTGCAGCAGTAACTATAGTCTCATCGTGTTGTCCTGTGTGCAGGAGGACAACACTCCTCCTGCAGCAGTAACTATAGTCTCATCGTGTTGTCCTGTGTGCAGGAGGAGGACAACATTCATCCTGCAGCAGTAACGATAGTCTCATCGTGTTGTCCTGTGTGCAGGAGGACAACATTCATCCTGCAGCAGTAACTATAGTATCATGTTGTCCTGTGTGCAGGAGGAGGACAACATTCCTCCTGCAGCAGTAACTATAGTCTCATCGTGTTGTCCTGTGTGCAGGAGGACAACATTCATCCTGCAGCAGTAACTATAGTCTCATCATGTTGTCCTGTGTGCAGGAGGACAACATTCATCCTGCAGCAGTAACTATAGTCTCATCGTGTTGTCCTGTGTGCAGGAGGACAACATTCCTCCTGTAGCAGTAACTATAGTCTCATCGTGTTGTCCTGTGTGCAGGAGGACAACACTCCTCCTGCAGCAGTAACTATAGTCTCATCGTGTTGTCCTGTGTGCAGGAGGAGGACAACATTCATCCTGCAGCAGTAACGATAGTCTCATCGTGTTGTCCTGTGTGCAGGAGGACAACATTCATCCTGCAGCAGTAACTATAGTATCATGTTGTCCTGTGTGCAGGAGGAGGACAACATTCCTCCTGCAGCAGTAACTATAGTCTCATCGTGTTGTCCTGTGTGCAGGAGGACAACATTCATCCTGCAGCAGTAACTATAGTCTCATCATGTTGTCCTGTGTGCAGGAGGACAACATTCATCCTGCAGCAGTAACTATAGTCTCATCGTGTTGTCCTGTGTGCAGGAGGACAACATTCATCCTGCAGCAGTAACTATAGTCTCATCATGTTGTCCTGTGTGCAGGAGGACAACATTCATCCTGTAGCAGTAACTATAGTCTCATCGTGTTGTCCTGTGTGCAGGAGGAGGACAACATGGCTACTGTTGTTTAAAGGAAAAGAGGAAAGCATGCAGTCACATGACCGTGCCTCGAGGGAAACAATTTCCCTGTTTCCTATAGCGGATTTTAAGACATTTAGTGTGTGTGTGTGTGTGTGTGTCCGTCTCTGCTCATAATGGTGTAACCATAAACTCAGACAGAAGGAGAAACATCCACAGAACAATGGATCTGCATCCTAACAAAACTAACACGTTATATTTAAACTGAAGGAAATATTGTTGAGGATATGAATACAGGTAACTACTGTATAGTACTGTTGAGGATATGAATACAGGTAACTTCCATACACTAAGTATAGTACTGTTGAGGATAGGAATACAGGTAACTACTGTATAGTACTGTTGAGGATATGAACACAGGTAACTACTGTATAGTACTGTTGAGGATATGAACACAGGTAACTACTGTATAGTACTGTTGAGGATATGAACACAGGTAACTACTGTATAGTACTGTTGAGGATATGAACACAGGTAACTACTGTATAGTACTGTTGAGGATATGAACACAGGTAACTACTGTATAGTACTGTTGAGGATATGAATACAGGTAGATACTGTATAGTACTGTTGAGGATATGAACACAGGTAACTACTGTATAGTACTGTTGAGGATATGAACACAGGTAACTACTGTATAGTACTGTTGAGGATATGAATACAGGTAGATACTGTATACTCCGTATAGTACTGTTGAGGATATGAATACAGGTAGATACTGTATGCTCAGTATAGTACTGTTGAGGATATGAACACAGGTAACTACTGTATAGTACTGTTGAGGATATGAATACAGGTAGATACTGTATACTCCGTATAGTACTGTTGAGGATATGAATACAGGTAGATACTGTATGCTCAGTATAGTACTGTTGAGGATATGAACACAGGTAACTACTGTATAGTACTGTTGAGGATATGAATACAGGTAGATACTGTATAGTACTGTTGAGGATATGAACACAGGTAACTACTGTATAGTACTGTTGAGGATATGAACACAGGTAACTACTGTATAGTACTGTTGAGGATATGAATACAGGTAGATACTGTATACTCCGTATAGTACTGTTGAGGATATGAATACAGGTAGATACTGTATGCTCAGTATAGTACTGTTGAGGATATGAACACAGGTAACTACTGTATAGTACTGTTGAGGATATGAATACAGGTAGATACTGTATACTCCGTATAGTACTGTTGAGGATATGAATACAGGTACCTACTGTATAGTACTGTTGAGGATATGAATACAGGTAGATACTGTATGCTCAGTATAGTACTGTTGAGGATATGAAGATACAGGTAGATACTGTATGCTCAGTATAGTACTGTTGAGGATATGAATACAGGTAGATACTGTATACTCAGTATAGTACTGTTGAGGATATGAAGATACAGTGAATTTGGAAAGTATTCAGACCCCTTCACCTTTACCAGATTTTGTTAAGTTACAGCCTTATTCTAAATGTTTCCCCCCCTCCCCCCTCATCAATCTAAAACACAATACCCCATAATGACAATGTCAAAAATAGGTTTTTAGAAATGTTTGCAAATGTGATATTTAATTTTTTTTATTTGTAATACATTTCCATAAGTATTCAGACATTTTAAAATCAGTACTTTGTTGAAGCACCTTTGGCAGCGATTACAGCCTTGAGTCTTCTTGGGTATGACGCTACAAGCTCGGCACACCTCCATTTGGGGAGTTTCTCCCATTTTTCTCTGCAGATCCTCTCAAGCTCTGTCAGGTTGGATGGGGAGTGTCGCTGCACAGCTATTTTCAGGTCTCTCCAGAGATGTTCGATCGGGTCCTAGTCCAGGTTCTGGCTGGGCCACTCAAGGACATTCAGAGACTTGTCCCGAATCCACCCCTGCATTGTATTTGCTGTCTGCTTAGGGTCATTGTCCTGTTGGAAGGTTAACCTTCGCCCAAGTCTGAGCTCTTGAGCACTCTGGAGCAGGTTTGCATCAAGGATCTCTGTACTTTGCTCCGTTCACCCCGATCTTGACTAGTCTCCCTGCCGCTGAAATACATCCTCACAGCATGATGCTGCCACCACCATGATTCACGGTAGGGATGGTTCCAGGTTTCCTCCAGACGTGATGCTTGGCATTCAGGCCAAGGAGTTTCATCTTGGTTTCATCAGATTAACCAGATCTCTGTTTGGCCAGACCAGATGAACTGCAAGCGGGCTGTCTTGTGCTTCCGTCTGGCCACTCTACCACACAACGCCTGATTGGTGGAGAGCTGCAGAGGTGGTTCTCCCATCTCCACAGAGGAACTCTGGAGCTTCCGTCTGGCCACTCTACCACACAACGCCTGATTGGTGGAGAGCTGCAGAGGTGGTTCTCCCATCTCCACAGAGGAACTCTGGAGCTTCCGTCTGGCCACTCTACCACAAAAGGCCTGATTGGTGGAGAGCTGCAGAGGTGGTTCTCCCATCTCCACAGAGGAACTCTGGAGCTCTGTCAGAGTGACCATCGGGTTCTTGGTCACCTCCCTGACCAAGGCCCTTCTCCCCCCATTGCTCAGTTTGGCCGGGTGGCCAGCTCTAGGAAGAGTCTTGGTGGTTCCAAACCTCTTCCATTTAAGAATGATGGAGGCCACTGTGTTCCTGGAGACCTTCAATGCTGCAGAAATGTTTTGGTACCTTTCCCCAGATCTGTACCTCGACACAATCCTGTCTCGGAGCTCTACAGACAATTCCTTTGACCTCATGGCTTGGTTTTTGCTCTGACATGCACTGTCAACTGTAGGACCTTTATATAGACAGGTGTGTGCCTTTCCAAATCATGTCCAATCAATTGAATTTACCACAGGTGGACTCCAATCAAGTTGTAGAAACAAAGATAATCAATGGAAACAGGATGCACCTGAGATCAACTGAGTCTCATCGCAAAGGTCTGCAAACTTATGTAAATAAGGTATTTCTGTTATTTATAATACATTTGTAAAAATGTCATTAAAAGGGGTATTGTATGTAGATTGATGAGGAACAAAAAGTGTGTAATCCGTTTTAGAACAAGGCTGTAACGTAACATGTGGAAAAGGTTAAGGGGTCTGAATACTTTCAGAATGCACTGTAGGTAGCTACTGTACACTCACTACAGATGAACTCTTAACCTTTATAAACAGACGTCCTTCAAACTCAAACCAGTTCTCTTGCCCACCCACAATTCCTTGTTTTGGTGGTAGCAGCACTGAGTCGGTATGAAAAGGGTTCCTCTCTTCCTAGAAAGTGACTCACTAACGTTGACCTCGGGTAACCTCTGGACACTGCAGTGACCTAGATTCTCTTCCACCCCACAGCTGGAATACAGGAAGAGTAGAGTCGTGTTCAGGGAGGCCGCAGACATAGAAATACAATTACAAGAACGGCCTCCCTACGCAAGTCAATGAGGCCATGATGAGTGATCGGGGATCACTAATGGAATCTACAGGCTTAAGCCTCTCACAACTCTCACCAATCAGACGTTACGCCCGTCCCTCTGGCCAAACAGTCGTTACGGCCGCCCCTCTCGCCAAACCAGACGGCCGCCCCTCTCGCCAAACCAGACGGCCGTCCCTCTCGCCAAACCAGACGGCCGTCCCTCTCGCCAAACAGACGGCCGTCCCTCACTCATTTACATGACATTTTGAGTAATTTAGCAGACACTCATCCAGATCGACTTACAGTTTGTGCATTCATCTTAAGATAGCTAGATGAGACAACCACATATTACAATAAGTACATTTTTACCCCCCCAAAATAAGGTAGTATTGTCAAGTGTTGTCGATCACACTTGAATCATATACATTTCCTCAGCGTCTATTTAAATCACCAAGGCTCATCTATAGCTATAGAGGAGAAAGAGCAGTTAATGTCAAACGTCTTGGGGCAGGAAGCTGAGAACAGCTGCCTGCATGGCTCACCCTCATCTCCCAGTGTTCGAGACTTACTGAGAAAAACACTTCCCGTCTTTTCCCAAGAATCTGATTCAAAGACTTCCTGTGTATTCCAGAACAATTGTAAACAGCCTCTCTCTGGCCTTCCAGCTCTTCTCCTCCATACTGCTGCTGACTGTTTACAACTCCTTTAAAAATGGACAACACACACAGACAGAGAGACAGAGACAGACAGACACAGAGAGAGACACAGAGACAGACAGACACAGAGAGAGACACAGAGAGAGAGACACACAGAGAGAGACACACAGAGAGAGAAAACAGAGAGAGAAAACAGAGAGAGAACACAGAGAGAGAACACAGAGAGAGAACACAGAGAGAGAACACAGAGAGAGAACACAGAGAGAGAACACAGAGAGAGAACACAGAGAGAGAACACAGAGAGAGAACACAGAGAGAGAACACAGAGAGAGAACACAGAGAGAGAACACAGAGAGAGAACACAGAGAGAGAACACAGAGAGAGAACACAGAGAGAGAAAACAGAGAGAGAAAACAGAGAGAGAAAACAGAGAGAGAACACAGAGAGAGAAAACAGAGAGAGAAAACAGAGAGAGAAAACAGAGAGAGAAAACAGAGAGAGAACACAGGCCTAAACCCTTTTCTCTGAATTGTGAAAAGTTAGTAATTCACCAAAAAGGCTGAGGAGGAGTTGTGGGGATCAGAGTTAAACTAAAGCAGATGTGATTTAGTGTATCTAATCATTTTAGTAAGCTTTAAGTAGCTAGTCTAAATATACATGCCAACTTCCATGTGCCAGTGTGAGTTGGTTGTAAAAGAGTAATCTATCAGATATGATAAAAACATCCATGTTGTGAATGAACAGTATGTGAATAATCAGTGTATTGTTCTGGGTCAGAGCCTGTGTCCCGGTGTAGGGCAGGGTCATGACGTTGGTCTGTGTCCCGGTGTAGGGCAGTGTCATGACGTTGGCCTGGGGGTGTAGGGCAGTGTCATGACGATGGCCTGGGGGTGTAGGGCAGTGTCATGACGTTGGCCTGGGGGTGTAGGGCAGTGTCATGACGATGGCCTGTGTCCCGGTGTAAGGCAGTGTCATGACGTTGGCCTGTGTCCCGGTGTAGGGCAGTGTCATGACGTTGGCCTGTGTCCCGGTGTAGGGCAGTGTCATGACGTTGGCCTGGGGGTGTAGGGCAGTGTCATGACGATGGCCTGGGGGTGTAGGGCAGTGTCATGACGTTGGCCTGGGGGTGTAGGGCAGTGTCATGACGATGGCCTGTGTCCCGGTGTAAGGCAGTGTCATGACGTTGGCCTGTGTCCCGGTGTAGAGCAGTGTCATGACGTTGGCCTGTGTCCCGGTGTAGGGCAGTGTCATGACGTTGGCCTGTGTCCCGGTGTAGAGCAGTGTCATGACGTTGGCCTGTGTCCCGGTGTAGGGCAGTGACATGACGTTGGCCTGTGTCCCGGTGTAGGGCAGTGACATGACGTTGGCCTGGGGGTGTAGGGCAGTGTCATGACGTTGGCCTGGGGGTGTAGGGCAGTGTCATGACATTGGCCTGGGGGTGTAGGGCAGTGTCATGACATTGGCCTGGGGGTGTAGGGCAGTGTCATGACGTTGGCCTGGGGGTGTAGGGCAGTGTCATGACGTTGGCCTGGGGGTGTAGGGCAGTGTCATGACGTTGGCCTGTGTCCCGGTGTAGGGCAGTGTCATGACGTTGGCCTGTGTCCTGGTGTAGGGCAGTGACATGACGTTGGCCTGGGGGTGTAGGGCAGTGTCATGACGTTGGCCTGGGGGTGTAGGGCAGTGTCATGACGTTGGCCTGGGGGTGTAGGGCAGTGTCATGACGTTGGCCTGGGGGTGTAGGGCAGTGTCATGACGTTGGCCTGGGGGTGTAGGGCAGTGTCATGACGTTGGCCTGGGGGTGTAGGGCAGTGTCATGACGTTGGCCTGGGGGTGTAGGGCAGTGTCATGATGATGGCCTGGGGGTGTAGGGCAGTGTCATGACGTTGGCCTGGGGGTGTAGGGCAGTGTCATGACGTTGGCCTGTGTCCCGGTGTAGGGCAGTGTCATGACGTTGGCCTGGGGGTGTAGGGCAGTGTCATGACGTTGTGTGCTACAGTATTAACAGTCTACCTCTGTCCTGGTGCGACGGTATAAACAGTCCCCCTCTGTCTCAGTGGGGAGTGCAGCAACTCAGGCTGGCCTGCTGGTGTAAGTCCCCAGCTACCCCACAGTGAGTGAGTGAGTGTCTGTGTCTGTGTGTGTGTATATATATATATATATATGACTGCCAACTAAGGGCTACTCCCCCTGTTCCAGCTCTTGCTAGAACAACCCTTATTGGGTCATATGGTCCATACTGTAGACACACACACACACTTTCCATTTCTCAACTCATGTTCTAGGTGATGGTAGGTCAGGAGAGAGTTCAACAGGAAGAAATAGCAGGACTCCCCCGTGGCTAACCTGAAATATCCATGCACACTCACACACCAGCTAATGAAACGTCTACAGTCACAGACAAAAACACACAACTTTCCCCTGACCGAACCCTGGCCTCAAACCCTGTCACCCACAACTATCCCCTGACCGAACCCTGGCCTCAAACCCTGTCACCCACAACTTTCAACAGCCGCTTTCAACACCCTTCTCTCTCGTTTAGAGAAATAGGAGAACACAATGTCCCGAAGACAGGGAATCTCATACTTTGCATTAACACACACTACACACAGCTTAAGAAAAAAAAATATATATATTTTTTAATCAGCAGTCTTCGATAGAAACACAGTCTTCTATATAAGACTAGAGCCTGGATATCTAAAACACAGTCTTCTTCTATACAAGACTAGAGCCTGGATATCTGAAACAGTCTTCTTCTATACAAGACTAGAGCCTGGATATCTGAAACAGTCTTCTTCTATACAAGACTAGAGCCTGGATATCTGAAACACAGTCTTCTATACAAGACTAGAGCCTGGATATCTGAAACACAGTCTTCTTCTATACAAGACTACAGCCTGGATATCTGAAACAGTCTTCTTCTATACAAGACTAGAGCCTGGATATCTGAAACACAGTCTTCTATACAAGACTAGAGCCTGGATATCTAAAACACAGTCTTCTTCTATACAAGACTAGAGCCTGGATATCTGAAACAGTCTTCTTCTATACAAGACTAGAGCCTGGATATCTGAAACACAGTCTTCTTCTATACAAGACTAGAGCCTGGATATCTGAAACAGTCTTCTTCTATACAAGACTAGAGCCTGGATATCTGAAACAGTCTTCTTCTATACAAGACTAGAGCCTGGATATCTGAAACACAGTCTTCTTCTATACAAGACTAGAGCCTGGATATCTGAAACAGTCTTCTTCTATACAAGACTAGAGCCTGGATATCTGAAACAGTCTTCTTCTATACAAGACTAGAGCCTGGATATCTGAAACAGTCTTCTTCTATACAAGACTAGAGCCTGGATATCTGAAACACAGTCTTCTTCTATACAAGACTAGAGCCTGGATATCTGAAACAGTCTTCTTCTATACAAGACTAGAGCCTGGATATCTGAAACAGTCTTCTTCTATACAAGACTAGAGCCTGGATATCTGAAACAGTCTTCTTCTATACAAGACTAAAGCCTGGATATCTGAAACACAGTCTTCTATATAAGACTAGAGCCTGGATATCTGAAACACAGTCTTCTATACAAGACTAGAGCCTGGATATCTGAAACACAGTCTTCTATACAAGACTAGAGCCTGGATATCTGAAACAGTCTTCTATACAAGACTAGAGCCTGGATATCTGAAACACAGTCTTCTATATAAGACTAGAGCCTGGATATCTAAACCACAGTCTTCTTCTATACAAGACTAGAGCCTGGATATCTGAAACACAGTCTTCTATACAAGACTAGAGCCTGGATATCTGAAACACAGTCTTCTATACAAGACTAGAGCCTGGATATCTGAAACAGTCTTCTTCTATACAAGACTAGAGCCTGGATATCTGAAACACAGTCTTCTATACAAGACTAGAGCCTGGATATCTGAAACAGTCTTCTTCTATACAAGACTAGAGCCTGGATATCTGAAACAGTCTTCTTCTATACAAGACTAAAGCCTGGATATCTGAAACACAGTCTTCTTCTATACAAGACTAGAGCCTGGATATCTGAAACACAGTCTTCTATACAAGACTAGAGCCTGGATATCTGAAACACAGTCTTCTATACAAGACTAGAGCCTGGATATCTGAAACACAGTCTTCTATACAAGACTAGAGCCTGGATATCTGAAACACAGTCTTCTATACAAGACTAGAGCCTGGATATCTGAAACAGTCTTCTTCTATACAAGACTAAAGCCTGGATATCTGAAACAGTCTTCTTCTATGGTTCTGTCCGTGTGACCACTAGTCACTGGTACCAATAGCAGTCCAGAACAGGCTGGTTCTGTCCGTGTGACCACTAGTCACTGGTACAGACAGCAGTCCAGAACAGGCTGGTTATGTCCGTGTGACCACTAGTCACTGGTACAGACAGCAGTCCAGAACAGGCTGGTTCTGTCCGTGTGACCACTAGTCACTAGTACAGACAGCAGTCCAGAACAGGCTGGTTCTGTCCGTGTGACCACTAGTCACTGGTACCAATAGCAGTCCAGAACAGGCTGGTTCTGTCCGTGTGACCACTAGTCACTGGTACAGACAGCAGTCCAGTACAGGCTGGTTCTGTCCGTGTGACCACTAGTCACTGGTACAGACAGCAGTCCAGAACAGGCTGGTTCTGTCCGTGTGACCACTAGTCACTGGTACAGACAGCAGTCCAGAATAGGCTGGTTCTGTCCGTGTGACCACTAGTCACTGGTACAGACAGCAGTCCAGAATAGGCTGGTTCTGTCCGTGTGACCACTAGTCACTGGTACAGACAGCAGTCCAGTACAGGCTGGTTCTGTCCGTGTGACCACTAGTCACTGGTACAGACAGCAGTCCAGAACAGGCTGGTTCTGTCCGTGTGACCACTAGTCACTGGTACCAATAGCAGTCCAGAACAGGCTGGTTCTGTCCACATGATACTGTTACCATTTACCTAAACTGAGGATCCAAAACACTCCAAGTTTTTTTCCATGTGTTCTGGATAGTCAGTAGTTCCTGACCAGAACCTCAGTCTGGGGAGGAGTGGGTATCAGCACATTGAAGACACACTGCTGTGCACAGGGCTCCTATTCACACTCTTACCCCACTGTGGTTTGTGTGTGTGTGTGTGTTAAGGTCACTCAGGGAGAATGGTGACCCTCTTACCGGACTGTGCTGTGTGTGTGTGTGTGTGTGTGTGAGAGTGTATTAAGGTCACTCAGGGAGAATAGAGGGCCTCTTACCTGACGGTGGTGTGTGTGTGTGTTTGAGAGAGTGTATTAAGGTCACTCAGGGAGAATAGAGGGCCTCTTACCTGACGGTGGTGTGTGTGTGTGTTTGAGAGAGTGTATTAAGGCCTCTTACCTGACTTTGGGTTACAGAGCACCGGGGGGCTGCTACTGAGGGTGGGACTGCTGCTATAGTAACCACTGCTGCCACAGCTGCTGCTCATGCTGCTACGACGGATACCCACTATCATCTTGATCTCTTTAGTAGGACTCACTGAGAGAGGAGAGAGACAGGCGAGAGAGAGTGAGCGAGAGAGAGGGGAGGCAGAGAGAGAGAGAGAGAGAGAGGCGAGAGAGAGAGAGGCGAGAGAGAGAGAGAGAGGCAGAGAGAGAGAGAGGCAGAGAGAGAGAGAGGCAGAGAGAGAGGCGAGAGAGAGAGAGGCAGAGAGAGAGAGAGGCAGAGAGAGAGAGAGAGGCAGAGAGAGAGAGGCGAGAGAGAGGCGAGAGCGAGAACGAGCGAATGTCCTCTATTCATTAGCACATTTTCCCCCTTTGATGTCATCAAAAACAAATGAAGGTCTGAGAGACTTTTTATCCCCAATTCAACATTTGTTTCTTTTCAGAGCGAAACACTAATTATGTCCCAAATGGAGCCCTATTCTCTATACAGTGCACTACTTGGGACCAGAGCCTTATGGGTCCTAGTCAATAGTAGTGCACTAAAGGGAAAAGGACTGTGTAAAAGCAGTGTTGCTGTCGTCAGAGGTCTGAGTTGTTAGTTGTGAAAGGATGTGTAGGTGTGTCTAATCACTCTTTCCAGGTAGGCTGTATATAGCCTCCATAAAGCAGGACGCCTCTAGACTGTGGCAGGCGGTGGAGCAAAGTCTAAAGAATCATGTCATTGTGCATCAGTGCTCTGCAATATCCTGCAGAACGTAGAGAACCCTGCAGAACGTAGAGAACCCTGCAGAACGTAGAGAACCCTGCAGAACGTAGAGAACCCTGAATCCTGCTGAACATAGAAAATGAAAGATGGATAAAACATATTGTGGCATCCGTGTGTAGTGCTTATGAACATGTTATGAAGTCTCTATAAAGCCACAGTTTGTTTAACTAGAGAGCCTGTTGTCCATGTAGTAGTGTGACATTCAGCTTAAAAACCCGACCGTGTTAATAGCATCATAGGGACGGCAGGTAGACTAGTGGTTAGAGTGTAGGGACGGCAGGTAGCCTAGTGGTTAGAGTGTAGGGACGGCAGGTAGCCTAGTGGTTAGAGTGTAGGGACGGTAGGTAGCCTAGTGGTTAGAGTGTAGGGGCGGCAGGTAGCCTAGTGGTTAGAGTGGAGGGGAGACAGGTAGCCTAGTGGTTAGAGTGTAGAGACGGCAGGTAGCCTAGTGGTTAGAGTGTAGGGGAGACAGGTAGCCTAGTGGTTAGAGTGTAGGGACGGCAGGTAGCCTAGTGGTTAGAGTGGAGGGACGGCAGGTAGCCTAGTGGTTAGAGTGGAGGGGCAGGCAGGTCGCCTAGTGGTTAGAGTGGAGGGGCAGGCAGGTCGCCTAGTGGTTAGAGTGGAGGGACAGCAGGTAGCCTAGTGGTTAGAGTGGAGGGGCAGGCAGGTCGCCTAGTGGTTAGAGTGGAGGGGCGGCAGGTAGCCCAGTGGTTAGAGTGGAGGGGCAGGCAGGTAGCCTAGTGGTTAGAGTGGAGGGGCGGCAGGTAGCCTAGTGGTTAGAGTGTAGGGACGGCAGGTAGCCTAGTGGTTAGAGTGGAGGGACGACAGGTAGCCTAGTGGTTAGAGTGGAGGGACGGCAGGTAGCCTAGTGGTTAGAGTGGAGGGGCAGGGAGGTCGCCTAGTGGTTAGAGTGTAGGGACAGCAGGTAGCCTAGTGGTTAGAGTGTAGGGACGGCAGCTCGCCTAGTGGTTAGAGTGTAAGGACGGCAGGTAGCCTAGTGGTTAGAGTGGAGGGGCAGGCAGGTAGCCTAGTGGTTAGAGTGGAGGGGCAGGCAGGTCGCCTAGTGGTTAGAGTGGAGGGACAGCAGGTAGCCTAGTGGTTAGAGTGGAGGGGCAGGCAGGTCGCCTAGTGGTTAGAGTGGAGGGGCGGCAGGTAGCCTAGTGGTTAGAGTGGAGGGGCAGGCAGGTAGCCTAGTGGTTAGAGTGGAGGGGCGGCAGGTAGCCTAGTGGTTAGAGTGGAGGGGCAGGCAGGTCGCCTAGTGGTTAGAGTGTAGGGACGGCAGGTAGCCTAGTGGTTAGAGTGGAGGGGCAGGCAGGTCGCCTAGTGGTTAGAGTGGAGGGACGGCAGGGTAGCCTAGTGGTTAGAGTGGAGGGGCGGCAGGGTAGCCTAGTGGTTAGAGTGGAGGGGCGGCAGGGTAACCTGGTGGTTAGAGTGTAGGGACAGGCAGGTAGCCTAGTGGTTAGAGTGGAGGGACGGCAGGTCGCCTAGTGGTTAGAGTGGAGGGGCGGCAGGTAGCCTAGTGGTTAGAGTGGAGGGACGGCAGGTAGCCTAGTGGTTAGAGTGGAGGGACGGCAGGTAGCCTAGTGGTTAGTGTAGGGACAGGCAGGTAGCCTAGTGGTTAAAGGGGAGGGACGGCAGGTCGCCTAGTGGTTAGAGTGTAGGGACGGCAGGTATCACATCTGTAGGTTTGTGGAAGAGGTGTTCCCTCATTCCTTCCTCCTTCCAGGGAATCTCAACGATAAGAGACAGACCAGCTACCTGGAGCTCAGAGGAACTCAAAGTGCTGTACTTTCCTCTGTAACCTCTGGAACATTCCATGTATTAGGAGTCGGAAACCGTTTGATATAATTGCGTCGTCTGCCAGCTCCTGCTGAAGAGGATGTTAAAGGAAGGTAGTGGACGAGGTTGTTCATTTAAGCTGACTTTAGGTTCTCATTATGAGGCTTAGAACCTACTGACTGCCTTCACCCACATACTATACAGCACTCCCTCAGGTCCACAAACCTACTGACGGCCTTCACCCACATACGATACACTCTACAGCACTCCCTCAGGTCCACAAACCTACTGACGGCCTTCATCCACATACTATACACTCTACAGCACTCCCTCAGGTCCACAAACCTACTGACGACCTTCACCCACATACTATACAGCACTCCCTCAGGTCCACAAACCTACTGACGGCCTTCACCCACATACGATACACTCTACAGCACTCCCTCAGGTCCACAAACCTACTGACGACCTTCACCCACATACTATACAGCACTCCCTCAGGTCCACAAACCTACTGACGGCCTTCATCCACATACTATACACTCTACAGCACTCCCTCAGGTCCACAAACCTACTGACGGCCTTCATCCACATACTATACACTCTACAGCACTCCCTCAGGTCCACAAACCTACTGATGACCTTCACCCACATACTATACACTCTACAGCACTCCCTCAGGTCCACAAACCTACTGACGACCTTCACCCACATACTATACACTCTACAGCACTCCCTCAGGTCCACAAACCTACTGACCACCTTCACCCACATACTATACACTCTACAGCACTCCCTCAGGTCCACAAACCTACTGACGGCCTTCACCCACATACTATACTCTACAGCACTCCCTCAGGTCCACAAACCTACTGACGGCCTTCACCCACATACTATACAGCACTCCCTCAGGTCCACAAACCTACTGACGGCCTTCACCCACATACTATACAGCACTCCCTCAGGTCCACAAACCTACTGACGACCTTCACCCACATACTATACACTCTACAGCACTCCCTCAGGTCCACAAACCTACTGACGACCTTCACCCACATACTATACAGCACTCCCTCAGGTCCACAAACCTACTGACGACCTTCACCCACATACTATACACTCTACAGCACTCCCTCAGGTCCACAAACCTACTGACTGCCTTCACCCACATACTATACACTCTACAGCACTCCCTCAGGTCCACAAACCTTCTGACGGCCTTCACCCACATACTATACACTCTACAGCACTCCCTCAGGTCCACAAACCTATTGACGGCCTTCACCCACATACTATACTCTACAGCACTCCCTCAGGTCCACAAACCTACTGACGGCCTTCACCCACATACTATACACTCTACAGCACTCCCTCAGGTCCACAAACCTACTGACGGCCTTCATCCACATACTATACACTCTACAGCACTCCCTCAGGTCCACAAACCTACTGACGACCTTCACCCACATACGATACAGCACTCCCTCAGGTCCACAAACCTACTGACGACCTTCACCCACATACTATACACTCTACAGCACTCCCTCAGGTCCACAAACCTACTGACGGCCTTCACCCACATACTATACCCTCTACAGCACTCCCTCAGGTCCACAAACCTACTGACGGCCTTCACCCACATACTATACACTCTACAGCACTCCCTCAGGTCCACAAACCTACTGACGACCTTCACCCACATACTATACACTCTACCCTAACCCTGATGTTGATATGTGTAAACCCTAACCCTAAGGGTTGTAGTGGGATTCGGCCCCAGTGTGACAGTAGATAGGGAGTAGGGGCTAAGGGTTATAGTGGGATTCGGCCCCAGTGTGACAGTAGATAGGGAGTAGGGGCTAAGGGTTATAGTGGGATTTGGCCCCAGTGTGACTGTAGATAGGGAGTAGGGGCTAAGGGTTATAGTGGGATTCGGCCCCAGTGTGACAGTAGATAGGGAGTAGGGGCTAAGGGTTATAGTGGGATTTGGCCCCAGTCTGACAGTAGATAGGGAGTAGGGAGTAGGGGCTAAGGGTTATAGTGGGATTCGGCCCCAGTCTGACAGTAGATAGGGAGTAGGGAGTAGGGGCTAAGGGTTATAGTGGGATTCGGCCCCAGTCTGACAGTAGATAGGGAGTAGGGAGTAGGGGCTAAGGGTTATAGTGGGATTCGGCCCCAGTCTGACAGTAGATAGGGAGTAGGGAGTAGGGGCTAAGGGTTATAGTGGGATTCGGCCCCAGTCTGACAGTAGATAGTGTGGGTACAACAACTCCTGATGTAAAAAGGGCTTTATAAAGACATTTGATTGCTAGACATTGAGGTTTACCAGATAGGAAGCTGGTGTTGCTTCCCTCTGGGTTCTGTTTGCGGAGACAGAAGGGGCTGTCATGGCTCTCTGGGATGGTGCGACAGCGCTCGTTCAGCAGCTCCATCAGACGTCGTCTCCTTCTGAAGTTCAGTCTGAACTGGTACAGCAGCCCTCCATCCACAAAGTGGTGCTTGTTGGTCACTGTCAGAGAGAGAAACAGAACAAAACGATTGTTTAGGATCGTTCAGTTACTGTTTCATATAACTGACTAAATCCTGGTAACTACAGTTACTAACTGTAAATCCTGTTAACTACAGTAACTGTAAATCCTGGTAACTACAGTAACTGTAAATCCTGGTAACTACAGTAACTGTAAATCCTGGTAACTACAGTAACTGTAAATCCTGGTAACTACAGTAACTAACTGTAAATCCTGGTAACTACAGTAACTAACTGTAAATCCTGGTAACTACAGTAACTAACTGTAAATCCTGGTAACTACAGTAACTAACTGTAAATCCTGGTAACTACAGTAACTAACTAAATCCTGGTAACTACAGTAACTAACTAAATCCTGGTAACTACAGTAACTGTAAATCCTGGTAACTACAGTAACTAACTGTAAATCCTGGTAACTACAGTAACTAACTGTAAATCCTGGTAACTATAGAACAGAAGGTAGTTCAGTTCCAAATCCTGTAACTCTTCAATTATTCCATTCAGACAGAACACCTCTGATGGTGCCTCCAATACCAGTAATCAGCTAAGTCTCTTAGGGTTGGACACAAACACACACTCTCCCTTCTCTTAGCTTGGGCCGTCATTGTGCCAACACTCTCACTTGGCTAACGCTCAGTACAGGGGGAGGCTCTGAATGCCCCTTAAAATCCCCAAATCCCTTGAAAGACATAAAACCAACTCTGACTGACTATACGACTAAAGCCATCCAGGAATTAAAATCTGACTGTCACTTGTGTAACTAAGCCATAAAGCCTGCATAACTGTGCCAAGGGGTAAGGACTCAGGATTTAAAGGAACACTCCACCCAAAAACAATATTTTGGTATTTGTTTCATTAGTCCATTGTTGATATAGTCTCAAAATGTTAGTCTCAATCAAGTTAAGATATATAAATGTTAAAAATACAGACATACAGCCGGTATGTTCTACTTTACTAGTCTGGTTATGGATGCATCTTGTGATGCTTTAAAGCTGCTGTTGTGACTGTATGAAGTGGTTTTGATCCTGTGGTTTATAGTGATGGATTGTCCTGTCTGGAGTCATTAAAATGAGAACTACGTAAATATTCCTCATCATCTGCAGTTTGTTTTTGTTTTATCCCAGGAGGAAGTTCTCTCCTGACGTTGGTAGAGTGACAGTCCAATGCAATTCCCCCAGTCTAAAAACATGGCAGTTACCACAGACTGGTCCATAACCCAACAATAGTTTCTGATTATGTTTTGGCACCGTGTGCCCTAAAAAGGGAGCGATCAGGATTAAAAACGGGGGTTGATTGTGTGTATTCAGAACGCTTGTTGCCATGGTGTTGATTTACAAAGATCTAAATATCAGCTCATTGTAATTCACATATAATCCAACCAAAACAACAACATGTTCAGTGACTCTTGGTTACGTTAATTAATTCACCCATTGACTCTGTGGCCCAACACCATGTGCAACCAAGATCAAATCACCAGCTCTCTGTGTGAGTCTATCAACCAGGAATGCAGTGATTGTGTGGGACAACAGAACCAAAACAACCCACAATGTGGATCCATCCAGGCAGGGCTGCTATTGTTCTACAGTTCAGACATTTAAAGTATGCAGTGCGTGTGTGTGTGCGTACGCTGTCGTGTGTGTGTGTGTGTATTGTTATGATGTGGGGGAAAGTGAGTGTTAGGACATAGACAAACACACTACCATGGCACACTTCCACACTCCAACCCCAGGTGGCAGCACCAACCGGGTCACGGCTGGGTTCTGCCAAGCAGCCTTGATTATTCCTCAGGAGCGAGCGATCAAGTTGATTCTGAGAGGAGGCCAGAAGCCTCTGTCTTTGTTAATTTGTGTGTGTTAGCTCCGCCTCTTTGGTTAGCCCCGCCTCTTTGTGCTAGTCAACCTCTACAGTAGCTTGCTAGCTAGCTTTTGTTGGAAGATTTCAACATTGTGTGTGTGCAGCACTAAGTAGATAGCTGGTTGGTTAGAAGCATAGTTTCAGTCAAAGATCATTTCAGTGATTGGCTCGATTGTTTTATGCTAGTTTTCGTGCCCATGGTCAAACTTCAGAAATACTGCTCATTGAAGCACAATAATCATTAGCTAGATGTCAAATGTGACTACTAAGACTTAATCACAAAAAAATACATGAATTGACACATTTACTGTTTTAGCTAAGATTCATTCAGACAGTTTTGAGGCAGGAATGGAGTTCAGCAGACAATGTCTCCTAGGTAATATTTTCTAATGTCATGGCAACCCATCGTAGCCGGTCTACTTCTGATCCATCCCATTATCCTTTGCGAGATACGAGACAGATCAGTGCAGGAGGAATCTGATGATGGCTACTTATTATGGTTTCGTACCAGTCTGGTCTGTGCCAGCCGAGGTACCAGTCTGGTCTGTGCCAGCCGAGGTACCAGTCTGGTCTGTGCCAGCCGAGGTACCAGTCTGGTCTGTGCCAGCCGAGGTACCAGTCTGGTCTGTGCCAGCCGAGGTACCAGTCTGGTCTGTGCCAGCCGAGGTACCAGTCTGGTCTGTGCCAGCCGAGGTACCAGTCTGGTCTGTGCCAGCCGAGGAGAGGAATGCAGACAGAGGCAGGGTAAGAGCCACAGGCAGGGTGGTGAGTGTGAACCCAGCAGTGATGCAGTCTCTCTGGGGTTAGAGCCCTGCTCTCTGCTCATAGGTTAGCCCATTGTCCAGGGCCCGAGAAGAGCACACTGGAAACAGACACGCTCTGCACTACACAGCTCAGCACACTGGAATCAGATTGTATCTCAGAGCCTGTACTGAGCCAGCAGGCAGTAGGCAGTACCCACACAGTACCATCCTGCTGCAACCCGCTGCTGGCTTGTCTCTGATGACAGATAAGCAGGGTTGGGCCGCTCCGAGGATGGGAGACCATTCTGATGTACCACAGTCAAGAGAACCAGAGCTGATTATATTAAAGTGCTGAACACGTGACCATGACGACAAGGTGACCATGACGACAAGGTGACCATGACGACAAGGTGACCATTACGACAAGGTGACCATTACGACAAGGTGACCAGTACATGGGACTGATCCTGCAGAAAGAGGTTGACTGGTTCAGTAATAGAGACAGGTGATCCTGTAGAAAGAGGAGGTTGGCTGGCTCAGTAATAGAGACAGGTTATCCTGCAGAAAGAGGTTGACTGGTTCAGTAATAGAAACAGGTGATCCTGTAGAAAGAGGAGGTTGGCTGGCTCAGTAATAGAGACAGGTGATCCTGTAGAAAGGGGAGGTTGACTGTCTCAGTAATAGAGACAGGTGATCCTGTAGAAAGAGGAGGTTGACTGGCTCAGTAGCAGCTCTACTCCCTGCTGTATTTTAGTCCGTCTGTCACACAGAAGCCCAGTTCCAGCAGCAGCCTGGGTAGAGGACAGAGAGTAGGACAGAGAGCGTCTAGTGGGTGTGCACGTGACATTGGTATGCCGCGCGTGTGCGCAACACATGCTACCGGTGTGCGTGGGTGTGTATCTGGGTCGATGATTGTGTGTGCTGTGTGTGTGTGTATCTGGGTCGATGATTGTGTGTGCTGTATGTGTGTGCTGTATGTGTGTATCTAGGTCGGATCACACACCGTTGTCCAGAGGTGAGCAGCTGATCTCGGTCGGGAACACCCTGGCCAGAGACCAGAGGCATGACGTCCATCTGTCTCTGATCAGGGGTTCACCCCCCCCCGTAGTGGAACCACCTCTGAGCACAACTCAGCTGTAAAACATTCCCTAAGCTGCAGTTGTTCAGTAACATTAGTGTCAGGAGACTCAGGACAGTCACTCTGTAGCCATGCAGGTGGCCATGCCCTGTACATGAGTAACTGGTGTGACTTCCTGCTTTTAACTCCTAGCGCAGCGAAGGGCCTATTGGAGATGTGATTCACCTCGTCACTGTTCTACTGGACTAAATTACAATGACTGCCCTGTTACTATACAGAGAGGAATTCCACCAGGCCTGATAAGAGAACCCTTTCACCCTGTTCCTCCCCACTCCTGACCTCGGAAAACAGACCCCAGCTAACCTCTGACGAAAGAGAGAGAGAGACTAACAGACTAACAGTCATGTCACCGTGACAACACCAGTCCTTTCAGCCAGTCACGTCACCGTGACAACACCAGTCCTTTCAGCCAGTCATGTCACCGTGACGACACCAGTCCTTTCAGCCAGTCATGTCACCGTGACAACACCAGTCCTTCCAGCCAGTCATGTCACCGTGACAACACCAGTCCTTTCAGCCAGTCATGTGAGCCAGACCAGGGCACATAATAAAAATGGCACCCTATTCCCTATACTAGTTTTGACCAGAGCCCTGTGCCTGTCATTTGAGGATCATGGGGCAGGAAGCGCGCGTTTCAAGCAGATAAATGTGGCGTGTTTAATTATGAAACTGGTCGTGAGATAAAAACATATCCAAAGTTAACTCAATCTTCTGTGAATCTGAAATACTGGGAGCCAAGTTTAAAAAAAAGTCTCTGCTAAACTTTCAAAACGTGTTTGGTCTCATCATCCTTGTAGGGACCCCGAAATCCTCACAAGGACAGTAAAACAAGGACAATTTGGACACGTGTGGATGTTTTAGGCTTAAGGGGTTAGGGTTTACAATTAGGGTTAGGAATTAAAGGGTCAAGGTTTAAGGTTCAATTGTTTGGTCCCAACAAGAATAGTGAAATAATCGTGTGTGTGTGTGTGTGTGAGAAAAAAACAGGACAGATCCAATCCAAGTGGGTGATGATGATGATACCAGCATGCCTTTGATCACAGAGTGATCCCTGTCTGACCACAGAAGACACCGTGTTCCCTGACTAAAATAGGATCCTTGACAGCCCTTTGGAAGAGAGGACCCAATGTGACTGTCCACCATGTGTGAACATCAACCCTCCCACGTCTCCTCTTTCACCTAGTAAAGTCAACTTGGAAATTACAGCGCCATAGAATTAAATCGAAGCAGCTGACAACAGCGCAAAATGTTATTACCACGATGGGTAATTATTGTGTAATTACCATTTGACCATATCACCATGTAAATCCTCAGTGAAAACCAGGAAGGGCTAAATAGTAGACGAGTAGAAGAAAGTACAGCATTCAGCTTTCATAACTGCTTCTTCAAAAATGGCCTATAATTACATTCGCTTAGGGAAGTGGTTCCCAAACGGCAGGACTAACCCTACTCAGGACTCAGAGATATGTCATTTCATCAGTGTGACAGGTGGGGGTACTGACCGTGACCTTATGTTAGTTGGGATGTCTCCAAAATTAAAATTTTAAATTTAAAAAAAATCCGACCGACGATGAAAACGCTCCTTCCACTCACCATGCTGCATGATCCCGTGTTCTAGAAGCCTCCGTCCAAGATGCTCCGCCTCCTCTCGGGTCGCCATCTCTCCCTCCGCCAGCAGCCAATCAACAAGCTCCGAGGCCACCAGCGTCCGTTCAAACGACTCACCCTCTTCTTCCCGAGTCGCTAGGATGGACGTCTCCGTGTTCATCATCAGCCTGTTGAGAAGGACAGGTTTATTGTTTTAGGACAGACTACTTTATACGATGTGGAAATCATCAGCCTGTTGAGAAGGACAGGTTTACTGTTTTAGGACAGACTACTTTATAAGATGTGTTCATCATCAGCCTGTTGAGAAGGACAGGTTTATTGTTTTAGGACAGACTACTTTATACGATGTGGAAATCATCAGCCTGTTGAGAAGGACAGGTTTATTGTTTTAGGACAGACTACTTTATACGATGTGGAAATCAGTTGTACATCGTTGTCCATCCTGATTCAACACAATAACAGACTTTTCCCCATCAACCTCCATCTAAAATAGTTATCTGTGCAGGCTTTTGCTCCGACCAATAACACACCTGATATAACTAATGAATGACTAAGTAAAACCAGGTGTGTCAGCGTAATGCTGGAATCAAAACCTTGCTGATGGGTAGTTCCCATGTCCCCAGGAGGAGGTTAGCTTGGCCACCCCTGTGCTATTTATAAAGATGAACTTCCAGGAAGAGCACTAGGACTTAAGGTCAATAAGTTCAGTTAACCACAGCAGCCTCCTACTGAGTGACCCTGGTACAATATAGATGTCAGTTAACCACAGCAGCCTCCTACTGAGTGACCCTGGTACAATATAGATGTCAGTTAACCACAGCAGCTTCCTACTGAGTGACCCTGGTACAATATAGATGTCAGTTAACCCCAGCAGCCTCCTACTGAGTGACCCTGGTACAATATAGATGTCAGTTAACCACAGCAGCTTCCTACTGAGTGACCCTGGTACAATATAGATGTCAGTTAACCACAGCAGCTTCCTACTGAGTGACCCTGGTACAATATAGATGTCAGTTAACCACAGCAGCCTCCTACTGAGTGACCCTGGTACAATATAGATGTCAGTTAACCACAGCAGCTTCCTACTGAGTGACCCTGGTACAATATAGATGTCAGTTAACCACAGCAGCTTCCTACTGAGTGACCCTGGTACAATATAGATGTCAGTTAACCCCAGCAGCCTCCTACTGAGTGACCCTGGTACAATATAGATGTCAGTTAACCACAGCAGCTTCCTACTGAGTGACCCTGGTACAATATAGATGTCAGTTAACCACAGCAGCCTCCTACTGAGTGATCCTGGTACAATATAGATGTCAGTTAACCACAGCAGCCTCCTACTGAGTGATCCTGGTACAAGATATATATCCGAAGACGACAAGGGTGGAGTCCCAACAGACAGAATACACATGCCGTGTTTGGCGCACACACACACACACACACACACACACATACACAGTAAATATCAAACCCGTGTGGAAACAGGTGAAGCTATGGGAATAAACAGTATGAACAACGCAGGGAAACTATAATGTACATGTTACTGCTTGGCACTGAGACAAAGACAGTGAAAACTATAATGGACATGTTACTGCTTGGCACTGAGACAAAGACAGTGGAAACTATAATGGACATGTTACTGCTTGGCACTGAGACAAAGACAGTGGAAACTATAATGGACATGTTACTGCTTGGCACTGAGACAAAGACAGTGAAAACTATAATGTACATGTTACTGCTTGGCACTGAGACAAAGACAGTGAAAACTATAATGGACATGTTACTGCTTGGCACTGAGACAAAGACAGTGAAAACTATAATGGACATGTTACTGCTTGGCACTGAGACAAAGACAGTGGAAACTATAATGGACATGTTACTGCTTGGCACTGAGACAAAGACAGTGAAAACTATACATGGACATGTTACTGCTTGGCACTGAGACAAAGACAGTGGAAACTATAATGGACATGTTACTGCTTGGCACTGAGACAAAGACTGAAAACTATAATGGACATGTTACTGCTTGCACTGAGACAAAGACAGTGGAAACTATAATGGACATGTTACTGCTTGGCACTGAGACAAAGACAGTGGAAACTATAATGTACATGTTACTGCTTGGCACTGAGACAAAGACAGTGGAAACTATACATGGACATGTTACTGCTTGGCACTGAGACAAAGACAGTGGAAACTATACATGGACATGTTACTGCTTGGCACTGAGACAAAGACAGTGAAAACTATACATGGACATGTTACTGCTTGGCACTGAGACAAAGACAGTGAAAACTATACATGGACATGTTACTGCTTGGCACTGAGACAAAGACAGTGAAAACTATAATGGACATGTTACTGCTTGGCACTGAGACAAAGACAGTGAAAACTATAATGGACATGTTACTGCTTGGCACTGAGACAAAGACAGTGAAAACTATAATGGACATGTTACTGCTTGGCACTGAGACAAAGACAGTGAAAACTATAATGGACATGTTACTGCTTGGCACTGAGACAAAGACAGTGAAAACTATAATGGACATGTTACTGCTTGGCACTGAGACAAAGACAGTGAAAACTATAATGGACATGTTACTGCTTGGCACTGAGACAAAGACAGTGGAAACTATAATGGACATGTTACTGCTTGGCACTGAGACAAAGACAGTGAAAACTATAATGGACATGTTACTGCTTGGCACTGAGACAAAGACAGTGGAAACTATAATGGACATGTTACTGCTTGGCACTGAGACAAAGACTGTGAAAACTATAATGGACATGTTACTGCTTGGCACTGAGACAAAGACTGAAAACTATAATGGACATGTTACTGCTTGCACTGAGACAAAGACAGTGGAAACTATAATGGACATGTTACTGCTTGGCACTGAGACAAAGACTGTGAAAACTATAATGGACATGTTACTGCTTGGCACTGAGACAAAGACAGTGAAAACTATAATGTACATGTTACTGCTTGGCACTGAGACAAAGACAGTGAAAACTATAATGGACATGTTACTGCTTGGCACTGAGACAAAGACAGTGAAAACTATACATGGACATGTTACTGCTTGGCACTGAGACAAAGACAGTGGAAACTATAATGTACATGTTACTGCTTGGCACTGAGACAAAGACAGTGAAAACTATAATGGACATGTTACTGCTTGGCACTGAGACAAAGACAGTGAAAACTATACATGGACATGTTACTGCTTGGCACTGAGACAAAGACAGTGAAAACTATAATGGACATGTTACTGCTTGGCACTGAGACAAAGACAGTGAAAACTATACATGGACATGTTACTGCTTGGCACTGAGACAAAGACAGTGGAAACTATAATGGACATGTTACTGCTTGGCACTGAGACAAAGACTGAAAACTATAATGGACATGTTACTGCTTGCACTGAGACAAAGACAGTGGAAACTATAATGGACATGTTACTGCTTGGCACTGAGACAAAGACAGTGGAAACTATAATGTACATGTTACTGCTTGGCACTGAGACAAAGACAGTGGAAACTATACATGGACATGTTACTGCTTGGCACTGAGACAAAGACAGTGGAAACTATACATGGACATGTTACTGCTTGGCACTGAGACAAAGACAGTGAAAACTATAATGGACATGTTACTGCTTGGCACTGAGACAAAGACAGTGACAACTATAATGTACATGTTACTGCTTGGCACTGAGACAAAGACAGTGAAAACTATAATGGACATGTTACTGCTTGGCACTGAGACAAAGACAGTGGAAACTATAATGGACATGTTACTGCTTGGCACTGAGACAAAGACAGTGAAAACTATAATGGACATGTTACTGCTTGGCACTGAGACAAAGACAGTGGAAACTATAATGGACATGTTACTGCTTGGCACTGAGACAAAGACAGTGGAAACTATAATGGACATGTTACTGCTTGGCACTGAGACAAAGACTGAAAACTATACATGGACATGTTACTGCTTGGCACTGAGACAAAGACAGTGAAAACTATAATGGACATGTTACTGCTTGGCACTGAGACAAAGACAGTGAAAACTATAATGGACATGTTACTGCTTGGCACTGAGACAAAGACAGTGAAAACTATAATGGACATGTTACTGCTTGGCACTGAGACAAAGACAGTGAAAACTATAATGGACATGTTACTGCTTGGCACTGAGACAAAGACAGTGAAAACTATACATGGACATGTTACTGCTTGGCACTGAGACAAAGACAGTGGAAACTATAATGGACATGTTACTGCTTGGCACTGAGACAAAGACAGTGAAAACTATAATGGACATGTTACTGCTTGGCACTGAGACAAAGACAGTGGAAACTATAATGGACATGTTACTGCTTGGCACTGAGACAAAGACAGTGGAAACTATAATGGACATGTTACTGCTTGGCACTGAGACAAAGACAGTGAAAACTATAATGTACATGTTACTGCTTGCACTGAGACAAAGACAGACCACGTCATCATGGTGTGGCTATAGCTTGTGTTCTCCAAGGCGGGGCAGCGATTCTCTCTTCACAGATTCATTCCTCTTTCCCATAGGAAGCAATGACGTGTGACTGTTTGCTGACGTTTCGCCATCTTATCACTGAGTCAACTAACCCACCCATTAACCTCACTTTAGTCTTGACGCTTGACATGTGAAAGATTACCAAGCCGACAGCTTACCCACACACCCAGGACACATCCCAAATCGCACCCTATTCCCTATATAGTGCACTACTTTTGAAAAAGGAAAGTAAGTGTGCCTTTCGGAACACAGCACGAATCCACATCTGATCTAAACCACCCAGGCAGGTCTGGCCAGTCATTAAAAAAGAACAACTCTGCAACTTTAGAACCAGTTATTATGCTGTTCGTATACATCCACTTACTGGAAGATTTGATCCACATTTGATGTTTTATCCTTATTTTTGTAATTTTTGAAAGATCAAGACACATGGTTCATCATATTGGACCTCCCTACCATATGTTGCTCTGCTCGTCTTTGTCTAATAACACCTGGAAATATTTTAAGTAGACGCTCAAAAACCTACACTCTTAGAAAAAGGAGTTCCTAAAAAGGGTTCTTTAGTGACCCCATAGGAGAACCTTTTTTTGGTTCCAGGTAAGAACCCTTTTGGGTTCCATGTAGAACTCTTTCCACGGAAGATTCTATATGGAACCCAAAAAAGAGTTCTACCTGGAACCAAAAAAAAAAGGTTCCATTTAAAATATGTCCAGGTGTTATTAGACAAAGACCAGCAGAGCAACATATGGTAGGGAGGCCCAATATGATGAACCATGTGTATGTGACCAATAACATTTGATGTGATGGATGATCAGACAACTACAGACGGGTCATATCGGTCGCTGTAAATCATTTCCTGTAGCCGTCATCTCAGGGATCCGACTCGACAACGTCACAGAGAAGCACTTTCCAGTATTGCTCACCGCCAAACAAAATCGACAGACATGAAATCATAAAATTACACTTAAAAACTGTGTAGCTCACCAAATACTTGACAATAACAAGCCACATGTTAAAAGTGGCGTAGTTGTCCTTTAATGTACAGTAAACGTGCTCTGCTGTTAAGCTACCACAGCCACCACATGGTAATGGATGTCCTGAACGCAACCTGTTCCATCCTACATACACTCTGCATCCCAAATGACAACCTACACCAAGTGTACAAAACATTAGGAACACCTTCCTAGTATTGAGTTGCACCCCCTTTTGCCATCAGAACAGCCTCAATGATTCGGGGCACGGGACTCTACAAGGTGCCCGAAAGCACTCCATGTTGACGCCTAAAGTTTTGGCCACTCGGGTGTATTCCTATCTAGGGCCCTTAGAGCTCTGGTCAGAAGTAGTGCACTGTGTAGGGGATAGGGTGCTGTCAGACCGTCAGCTTTAGTCCTGCTAGCCCAACTGGCTCTGGTCCAATCCCTGCAGATCAGCAGTGTGTGGGAGGATTCATCACAGCATTAGTTTTGTATTAAAAGCCTTCGCATCGTTTCTTTAGGATTTCTTGACACCGTGTTCGTAAGAAGTTTCAAATCTGTTGTTCAAAATGAACGCCGTTGTTCATCTTTGAGTTTATAATAATAATAATTCACAAAGATAGACTTTAAGTCTCAAGTTATTTCTAAGAATCAGTAACACAGAATATATAAATCATTATCGACTTGGAACGACGGTTAGGAAAACAAAAAGTGTGCCGTATATATTAAAAAGGGGAAAAACAAGTGCCTGAATCACGTCAAGGTCTGAGCTCCATCCTTCAAAACTATTATTTGTATTTCTTATCAACAGAACAGCAAGTAGAAGCAGTGTTTGACCCGGCTGGTACCAAGATATAAAACAAATCAGGGCACAGCAGGATTACACTACTGAATGGTCCACAGAAAAGCCTGTCCACATTCAATTCCCCTCCATTCTGTTCTGTTCAATACACTTTATTCATCCCAAGCAGGCAGTTCGACAGCCATGAGGCAACACATAATAGGATACATGAATAAGGTACAACGCCGGGGACAGGAGTCCTGATCGCTGTAGGCAGAGGGGCTCTTACACTGTGGGATGTTAAATATACACTGTAGACTTCCCCCATGTTTAATTACCACTGTAGACTTCCCCCATGTTTAATCACCACTGTAGACTTCCCCCGTGTTTAATTACCACTGTAGACTTTCCCCATGTTTAATTACCACTGTACTGTAGACTTCCCCCATGTTTAATCACCACTGTAGACTTCCCCCATGTTTAATCACCACTGTAGACTTCCCCCATGTTTAATCACCACTGTAGACTTCCCCCATGTTTAATCACCACTGTGTACTGTAGACTTCCCCCATGTTTAATTACCACTGTAGACTTCCCCCATGTTTAATCACCACTGTACTGTAGACTTCCCCCATGTTTAATTACCACTGTACTGTAGACTTCCCCCATGTTTAATTACCACTGTACTGTAGACTTCCCCCATGTTTAATCACCACTGTACTGTAGACTTCCCCCATGTTTAATCACCACTGTAGACTTCCCCATGTTTAATTACCACTGTAGACTTCCCCCATGTTTAATTACCACTGTAGACTTCCCCCATGTTTAATTACCACTGTAGACTTCCCCCATGTTTAATTACCACTGTACTGTAGACTTCCCCCCATGTTTAATCACCACTGTAGACTTCCCCCATGTTTAATCACCACTGTACTGTAGACTTCCCCCATGTTTAATTACCACTGTACTGTAGACTTCCCCCATGTTTAATCACCACTGTACTGTAGACTTCCCCCATGTTTAATTACCACTGTAGACTTCCCCCATGTTTAATTACCACTGTACTGTAGACTTCCCCCATGTTTAATTACCACTGTAGACTTCCCCCATGTTTAATTACCACTGTACTGTAGACTTCCCCCATGTTTAATCACCACTGTACTGTAGACTTCCCCCATGTTTAATTACCACTGTACTGTAGACTTCCCCCATGTTTAATCACCACTGTAGACTTCCCCCGTGTTTAATCACCACTGTAGACTTCCCCCATGTTTAATCACCACTGTAGACTTCCCCCATGTTTAATTACCACTGTAGACTTCCCCCATGTTTAATCACCACTGTAGACTTCCCCCATGTTTAATCACCACTGTAGACTTCCCCCATGTTTAATCACCACTGTAGACTTCCCCCATGTTTAATCACCACTGTAGACTTCCCCCGTGTTTAATCACCACTGTAGACTTCCCCCATGTTTAATTACCACTGTAGACTTCCCCCATGTTTAATTACCACTGTACTGTAGACTTCCCCCGTGTTTAATCACCACTGTAGACTTCCCCCATGTTTAATCACCACTGTAGACTTCCCCCATGTTTAATCACCACTGTAGACTTCCCCCATGTTTAATCACCACTGTAGACTTCCCCCATGTTTAATCACCACTGTAGACTTCCCCCATGTTTAATCACCACTGTAGACTTCCCCCATGTTTAATCACCACTGTAGACTTCCCCCATGTTTAATTACCACTGTAGACGTCCCCCATGTTTAATCACCACTGTAGACTTCATGTTTAAATCACAACACGTGTACTGTAGACGTCACAACTCCTTCAAATGAGACAAGTGGAACCATTATGGTTGAACTTATGGTTGAACGAGGAGTCAGTCGCCACCATTAACACCACACAGGTCTGGGCTCAGGGCCGAGGCCACCCTGCTCGTTGTGAGAAGGAAAGGTTCGCTTTGTTGATTCTCTGAAAAAGGGTTCCTTCACCACCCTCTAAACACTACAGGCCCATTTACCAGACAACCAGGGACTGAAGTTTATCTTCACCCTGGTTGTTCAGGCAGGAAGACAATAGTCAAACAAGGAGGTTAAATATCGCCTTGAGATTGTATCCGTTGTTTCGAGACTGTGCACAACCATACAACAGCTCTTCCTGTACTGGGAACTTGGGCTGGGATTCCAGGACACACACACACACACACACAGGTAGTTTGTTTGTAGCTGTGCTTGTTTGAGTCTCTAGTCTGATGAGTGTGAAGACTGGAGGTGTAGCCTGCATACTTCCACTAAACCAGGCTGTGTGTCCCTCTACCATGGTGACTACATAAATACACCCTAACACTAGCCCTGCCTGTCTTCCTGTTACGCCACACACACACACACACACACACCCCTCAGGGGGAGGCTGGCTCAACCACCACAGGGGCTGGAGTAGGAGCTGGCACAAAGAAGGTTGCTGTGGAGCTGGCAGATAGCTACAACACAGACACAGTCACAGAGTATTACCGAACTAGAGAGGCACTAGACCTACATTCTGCAGGCGTGTAAAACTGCAATAACAAGTGTAATTTACAACATAATGGTGGACGTCATGATGTCCTAGTGAAATTCAATCTGCATTGAAAATGTAATGAAAGCACAGCACCATCATAAGGAGAGGGGGCAGGGAGGCCAGCCCGAGGAGAGGGGGCAGGGAGGCCAGCCTGAGGAGAGGGGGCAGGGAGGCCAGCCTGAGGAGAGGGGGCAGGGAGGCCAGCCTGAGGAGAGGGGGCAGGGAGGCCAGCCTGAGGAGAGGGGGCAGGGAGGCCAGCCTGAGGAGAGGGGGCAGGGAGGCCCAGCCCGAGGAGAGGGGGCAGGGAGGCCAGCCCGAGGAGAGGGGGCAGGGAGGCCAGCCTGAGGAGAGGGGGCAGGGAGGCCAGCCTGAGGAGAGGGGGCAGGGAGGCCAGCCTGAGCAGACAGAAGAGGGGCTAGCCTTAAATAAAATAAAAACTAAGAGAGAGACACATGCATTCTTACTGCGTAGTAAGTTAGGTAGTAGCAGCCAATACAAGATGCCTGAGGGTGAATTTCAACATACCGTCTCTGTCAGGAGTGGAGTATTTAAGTTGTCAGTTAGCACATTGTAACAAAGCATTGACTTTCTGCT
This sequence comes from Oncorhynchus clarkii lewisi, assembly GCF_045791955.1. NCBI lineage: Eukaryota > Metazoa > Chordata > Actinopteri > Salmoniformes > Salmonidae > Oncorhynchus > Oncorhynchus clarkii. The sequence continues at coordinate 479,327 of NW_027257954.1, forward strand.
CTTTTGCACCCCAGTATCTCTACTTGCACATCATCATCTGCACATCTATCACTCCACTGTTAATTGCTAAATTGTAATTATTTTGCCACTATGGCCTATTTATTGCCATACCTCCCTAAACTTACTACATTTGCACACACTTTCTATTGTATTATTGACTGTATGTTTGTTTATTCCATGTGTAAGTCTGTGTTGTTGTTTGTGTCGCACTGCTTTACCTTGGCCAGGTCTCAGTTGTAAATGAGAACTTGTTCTCAACTGGTCAACACACACACACACACACACACACACACACACACACACACACACACACACACACACACACACAAGGAAAGGTCCATTCCATAGAAACCACCCTGAATGAATAACATTTGATACGGTCCAACTACAAATTGCATATAAACTCAAACAGCATGTTGCTATGCTGCTAGAATGTTCTGTCTGCTAATGTCCTGGAGTCTGGTCTAGCAGTAATGCAGCCAACTCATCCCCCTTGCTAATGTCCTGGAGTCTGGTCTAGCAGTAATGCAGCCAACTCCAGACCACTTGCTAATGTCCTGGAGTCTGGTCTAGCAGTAATGCAGCCAACTCATCCCCCTTGCTAATGTCCTGGAGTCTGGTCTAGCAGTAATGCAGCCAACTCCAGACCACTTGCTAATGTCCTGGAGTCTGGTCTGGCAGTAATGCAGCCAACTCATCCCCCTTGCTAATGTCCTGGAGTCTGGTCTAGCAGTAATGCAGCCAACTCATCCCCTTTGCTAATGTCCTGGAGTCTGGTCTAGCAGTAATGCAGCCAACTCATCCCCCTTGCTAATGTCCTGGAGTCTGGTCTAGCAGTAATGCAGCCAACTCATCCCCCTTGCTAATGTCCTGGAGTCTGGTCTAGCAGTAATGCAGCCAACTCATCCCCTTTGCTAATGTCCTGGAGTCTGGTCTAGCAGTAATGCAGCCAACTCATCCCCCTTGCTAATGTCCTGGAGTCTGGTCTAGCAGTAATGCAGCCAACTCATCCCCCTTGCTAATGTCCTGGAGTCTGGTCTAGTAGTAATGCAGCCAACTCATCCCCCTTGCTAATGTCCTGGAGTCTGGTCTGGCAGTAATGCAGCCAACTCATCCCCCTTGCTAATGTCCTGGAGTCTGGTCTAGCAGTATTGCAGCCAACTCCAGACCACTTGCTAATGTCCTGGAGTCTGGTCTAGCAGTAATGCAGCCAACTCATCCCCCTTGCTAATGTCCTGGAGTCTGGTCTAGCAGTAATGCAGCTAACTCCAGACCACTTGCTAATGTCCTGGAGTCTGGTCTAGCAGTAATGCAGCCAACTCATCCCCCTTGCTAATGTCCTGGAGTCTGGTCTAGCAGTAATGCAGCCAACTCATCCCCCTTGCTAATGCCCTGGAGTCTGGTCTAGCAGTAATGCAGCCAACTCCAGACCACTTGCTAATGTCCTGGAGTCTGGTCTAGCAGTAATGCAGCCAACTCATCCCCCTTGCTAATGTCCTGGAGTCTGGTCTAGCAGTAATGCAGCCAACTCCAGACCACTTGCTAATGCCCTGGAGTCTGGTCTAGCAGTAATGCAGCCAACTCCAGACCACTTGCTAATGTCCTGGAGTCTGGTCTAGCAGTAATGCAGCTAACTCCAGACCACTTGCTAATGTCCTGGAGTCTGGTCTAGCAGTAATGCAGCCAACTCCAGACCACTTGCTAATGTCCTGGAGTCTGGTCTAGCAGTAATGCAGCCAACTCATCCCCCTTGCTAATGTCCTGGAGTCTGGTCTAGCAGTAATGCAGCTAACTCCAGACCACTTGCTAATGTCCTGGAGTCTGGTCTAGCAGTAATGCAGCCAACTCATCCCCCTTGCTAATGTCCTGGAGTCTGGTCTAGCAGTAATGCAGCCAACTCATCCCCCTTGCTAATGTCCTGGAGTCTGGTCTAGCAGTATTGCAGCCAACTCCAGACCACTTGCTAATGTCCTGGAGTCTGGTCTAGCAGTAATGCAGCCAACTCATCCCCCTTGCTAATGTCCTGGAGTCTGGTCTAGCAGTAATGCAGCTAACTCCAGACCACTTGCTAATGTCCTGGAGTCTGGTCTAGCAGTAATGCAGCCAACTCATCCCCCTTGCTAATGTCCTGGAGTCTGGTCTAGCAGTAATGCAGCCAACTCATCCCCCTTGCTAATGCCCTGGAGTCTGGTCTAGCAGTAATGCAGCCAACTCCAGACCACTTGCTAATGTCCTGGAGTCTGGTCTAGCAGTAATGCAGCCAACTCATCCCCCTTGCTAATGTCCTGGAGTCTGGTCTAGCAGTAATGCAGCCAACTCCAGACCACTTGCTAATGCCCTGGAGTCTGGTCTAGCAGTAATGCAGCCAACTCCAGACCACTTGCTAATGTCCTGGAGTCTGGTCTAGCAGTAATGCAGCTAACTCCAGACCACTTGCTAATGTCCTGGAGTCTGGTCTAGCAGTAATGCAGCCAACTCCAGACCACTTGCTAATGCCCTGGAGTCTGGTCTAGCAGTAATGCAGCCAACTCATCCTAATGTCCTGGAGTCTTGCTAAATGTCCTGGAGTCTGGTCTAGCAGTAATGCAGCCAACTCATCCCCCTTGCTAATGTCCTGGAGTCTGGTCTAGCAGTAATGCAGCCAACTCATCCCCCTTGCTAATGTCCTGGAGTCTGGTCTAGCAGTAATGCAGCCAACTCATCCCCCTTGCTAATGCCCTGGAGTCTGGTCTAGCAGTAATGCAGCCAACTCATCCCCCTTGCTAATGTCCTGGAGTCTGGTCTAGCAGTAATGCAGCCAACTCCAGACCACTTGCTAATGTCCTGGAGTCTGGTCTAGCAGTAATGCAGCCAACTCATCCCCCTTGCTAATGTCCTGGAGTCTGGTCTAGCAGTAATGCAGCCAACTCCAGACCACTTGCTAATGTCCTGGAGTCTGGTCTAGCAGTAATGCAGCCAACTCATCCCCCTTGCTAATGTCCTGGAGTCTGGTCTAGCAGTAATGCAGCCAACTCCAGACCACTTGCTAATGTCCTGGAGTCTGGTCTAGCAGTAATGCAGCCAACTCCAGACCACTTGCTAATGTCCTGGAGTCTGGTCTAGCAGTAATGCAGCCAACTCATCCCCCTGGCTAATGTCCTGGAGTCTGGTCTAGCAGTAATGCAGCCAACTCATCCCCCTTGCTAATGTCCTGGAGTCTGGTCTAGCAGTAATGCAGCCAACTCATCCCCCTTGCTAATGTCCTGGAGTCTGGTCTAGCAGTAATGCAGCCAACTCATCCCCCTTGCTAATGCCCTGGAGCCAATGCAGCCAACTCCAGACCACTTGCTAATGTCCTGGAGTCTGGTCTAGCAGTAATGCAGCCAACTCATCCCCCTTGCTAATGTCCTGGAGTCTGGTCTAGCAGTAATGCAGCCAACTCCAGACCACTTGCTAATGCCCTGGAGTCTGGTCTAGCAGTAATGCAGCCAACTCCAGACCACTTGCTAATGTCCTGGAGTCTGGTCTAGCAGTAATGCAGCCAACTCATCCCCCTTGCTAATGTCCTGGAGTCTGGTCTAGCAGTAATGCAGCCAACTCCAGACCACTTGCTAATGCCCTGGAGTCTGGTCTAGCAGTAATGCAGCCAACTCATCCCCCTGGCTAATGTCCTGGAGTCTGGTCTGGCAGTAATGCAGCCAACTCATCCCCCTGGCTAATGTCCTGGAGTCTGGTCTAGCAGTAATGCAGCCAACTCATCCCCCTTGCTAATGTCCTGGAGTCTGGTATATCAGTAATGCAGCCAACTCATCCCCCTTGCTAATGTCCTGGAGTCTGGTCTAGCAGTAATGCAGCCAACTCATCCCCCTTGCTAATGCCCTGGAGTCTGGTCTAGCAGTAATGCAGCCAACTCATCCCCCTTGCTAATGTCCTGGAGTCTGGTCTAGCAGTATTGCAGCCAACTCCAGACCACTTGCTAATGTCCTGGAGTCTGGTCTAGCAGTAATGCAGCCAACTCATCCCCCTTGCTAATGTCCTGGAGTCTGGTCTAGCAGTAATGCAGCTAACTCCAGACCACTTGCTAATGTCCTGGAGTCTGGTCTAGCAGTAATGCAGCCAACTCCAGACCACTTGCTAATGTCCTGGAGTCTGGTCTAGCAGTAATGCAGCCAACTCATCCCCCTTGCTAATGTCCTGGAGTCTGGTCTAGCAGTAATGCAGCCAACTCATCCCCCTTGCTAATGTCCTGGAGTCTGGTCTAGCAGTAATGCAGCCAACTCATCCCCCTTGCTAATGTCCTGGAGTCTGGTCTAGCAGTAATGCAGCCAACTCATCCCCCTTGCTAATGCCCTGGAGTCTGGTCTAGCAGTAATGCAGCCAACTCCAGACCACTTGCTAATGTCCTGGAGTCTGGTCTAGCAGTAATGCAGCCAACTCATCCCCCTTGCTAATGTCCTGGAGTCTGGTTTAGCAGTAATGCAGCCAACTCCAGACCACTTGCTAATGCCCTGGAGTCTGGTCTAGCAGTAATGCAGCCAACTCCAGACCACTTGCTAATGTCCTGAGTCTGGTCTAGCAGTAATGCAGCCAACTCATCCCCCTTGCTAATGTCCTGGAGTCTGGTCTAGCAGTAATGCAGCCAACTCCAGACCACTTGCTAATGCCCTGGAGTCTGGTCTAGCAGTAATGCAGCCAACTCATCCCCCTGGCTAATGTCCTGGAGTCTGGTCTGGCAGTAATGCAGCCAACTCATCCCCCTGGCTAATGTCCTGGAGTCTGGTCTAGCAGTAATGCAGCCAACTCATCCCCCTTGCTAATGTCCTGGAGTCTGGTATATCAGTAATGCAGCCAACTCATCCCCCTTGCTAATGTCCTGGAGTCTGGTCTAGCAGTAATGCAGCCAACTCATCCCCCTTGCTAATGCCCTGGAGTCTGGTCTAGCAGTAATGCAGCCAACTCATCCCCCTTGCTAATGTCCTGGAGTCTGGTCTAGCAGTAATGCAGCCAACCCCAGACCACTTGCTAATGCCCTGGAGTCTGGTCTAGCAGTAATGCAGCCAACTCCAGACCACTTGCTAATGCCCTGGAGTCTGGTCTAGCAGTAATGCAGCCAACTCATCCCCCTGGCTAATGTCCTGGAGTCTGGTCTAGCAGTAATGCAGCCAACTCATCCCCCTTGCTAATGTCCTGGAGTCTGGTCTAGCAGTAATGCAGCCAACTCATCCCCCTTGCTAATGCCCTGGAGTCTGGTCTAGCAGTAATGCAGCCAACTCATCCCCCTTGCTAATGTCCTGGAGTCTGGTCTAGCAGTAATGCAGCCAACTCCAGACCACTTGCTAATGCCCTGGAGTCTGGTCTAGCAGTAATGCAGCCAACTCCAGACCACTTGCTAATGTCCTGGAGTCTGGTCTAGCAGTAATGCAGCCAACTCATCCCCCTTGCTAATGTCCTGGAGTCTGGTCTAGCAGTAATGCAGCCAACTCCAGACCACTTGCTAATGCCCTGGAGTCTGGTCTAGCAGTAATGCAGCCAACTCATCCCCCTGGCTAATGTCCTGGAGTCTGGTCTGGCAGTAATGCAGCCAACTCATCCCCCTGGCTAATGTCCTGGAGTCTGGTCTAGCAGTAATGCAGCCAACTCATCCCCCTTGCTAATGTCCTGGAGTCTGGTCTATCAGTAATGCAGCCAACTCATCCCCCTTGCTAATGTCCTGGAGTCTGGTCTAGCAGTATTGCAGCCAACTCCAGACCACTTGCTAATGTCCTGGAGTCTGGTCTAGCAGTAATGCAGCCAACTCCAGACCACTTGCTAATGCCCTGGAGTCTGGTCTAGCAGTAATGCAGCCAACTCCAGACCACTTGCTAATGCCCTGGAGTCTGGTCTAGCAGTAATGCAGCCAACTCCAGACCACTTGCTAATGTCCTGGAGTCTGGTCTAGCAGTAATGCAGCCAACTCATCCTCCTTGCTAATGTCCTGGAGTCTGGTCTAGCAGTAATGCAGCCAACTCATCCTCCTTGCTAATGTCCTGGAGTCTGGTCTAGCAGTAACGCAGCCAACTCATCCCCCTTGCTAATGTCCTGGAGTCTGGTCTAGCAGTAATGCAGCCAACTCATCCCCCTTGCTAATGCCCTGGAGTCTGGTCTAGCAGTAATGCAGCCAACTCATCCCCCTTGCTAATGTCCTGGAGTCTGGTCTAGCAGTAATGCAGCCAACTCATCCCCCTTGCTAATGTCCTGGAGTCTGGTCTGGCAGTAATGCAGCCAACTCATCCCCCTTGCTAATGTCCTGGAGTCTGGTCTGGCAGTAATGCAGCCAACTCATCCCCCTTGCTAATGTCCTGGAGTCTGGTCTAGCAGTAATGCAGCCAACTCATCCCCCTTGCTAATGTCCTGGAGTCTGGTCTAGCAGTAATGCAGCCAACTCATCCCCCTTGCTAATGTCCTGGAGTCTGGTCTAGCAGTAATGCAGCCAACTCATCCCCCTTGCTAATGTCCTGGAGTCTGGTCTAGCAGTAATGCAGCCAACTCCAGACCACTTGCTAATGTCCTGGAGTCTGGTCTAGCAGTAATGCAGCCAACTCCAGACCACTTGCTAATGTCCTGGAGTCTGGTCTAGCAGTAATGCAGCCAACTCCAGACCACTTGCTAATGTCCTGGAGTCTGGTCTAGCAGTAATGCAGCCAACTCATCCCCCTGGCTAATGTCCTGGAGTCTGGTCTAGCAGTATTGCAGCCACTTGGCGACTGGGCTTTGATTTAGTGATATTATTCAGTTGACTAAATATTGTATCGAATTGTTTTGATAATGTCGCACTATTATTTTTGTGCCAGTTGGCTGTACCTGCACCAAAACTCCAGTATTTTTCCTTCATAGACATTGTTGTGCTAGGCTACATCCAGACTGGCTGAGAGAAAGACAACCAACTAGAGAGAGACAGAGGAGAGAGAGACAGAGGATTCGTCTCTTTACATTAAAATGGAAGAACATTAGGTACTAAAGTTCTCTATCTTCTTTTTAAACAGGGAGACCATTTTTTCAGCATTTGTATGTCCATGACTGATTAAAACTTGTTTTCTCATGAGAGAGAGAGAGAGCGAGAGAAAGAGAGAGATGACTGTAGCTGGCAGAGTGACCGAACGAGATCTATCTGGTTGAGGAGGGGGTTTCTATGGAAACTATTAGGCTCTAACCACTCTCGCCTGCCTGCTGAACAACACCATGTACTAGACCGGTAACAACAACACAAACAGGATGCCTACACCCTAAAAATAATACTGTTCAGAACATATTTAATTGATTGTATATAACAAGTAAGAACTCGCTGTAATGAGAAAGCTTTTTACTTGGGTTTTCCCCCTGAATAAAATGTATCCCGTCATCAACAGAACAAAAAGCCACTCTGGGTTCATTGAATTGATAAAACCTACTTTTCATATATCCGTTGTCCCCTCATGAAGACCTTGGCTTCGTTGTCCAGCGGAAACGTCCCGTCGTCTTTCCTGAAGCGATAGAACAGTTTCATGTCTTTGAACTCCTTGTGCTCGTCACAAACTGCAACACAAAAAGAGGAACAATGTTTGTTTACATTTAGTGACCTGATAATTGCGTCATATTTCCCCCCCCCCCCCCCCCCCACACACTGACAGCCCACTAAACAGAGCTGAGTTAGCTAACTGCTAATGGCCTCCTCTTTCCCCCCACACTAACAGCCCATTAAACAGAGGCGAGTAGGCTAACTGCTAATGGCCTCCTCTTTCCCCCACACTAACAGCCCACTAAACAGAGGCGAGTTAGCTAACTGCTAATGGCCTCCTCTTTCCCCCCACACTAACAGCCCACTAAACAGAGCTGAGTTAGCTAACTGCTAATGGCCTCCTCTTTTCCCCCCACACACTAACAGCCCACTAAACAGAGCTGAGTTAGCTAACTGCTAATGGCCTACTCTTTCCCCCACACTAACAGCCCACTAAACAGAGCTGAGTTAGCTAACTGCTAATGGCCTCCTCTTTTCCCCCCACACTAACAGCCCACTAAACAGAGCTGAGTTAGCTAACTGCTAATGGCCTCCTCTTTTCCTCCACACTAACAGCCCACTAAACAGAGCTGAGTTAGCTAACTGCTAATGGCCTCCTCTTTTCCCCCCACACTAACAGCCCACTAAACAGAGCTGAGTTAGCTAACTGCTAATGGCCTCCTCTTTTCCCCCCACACTAACAGCCCACTAAACAGAGCTGAGTTAGCTAACTGCTAATGGCCTCCTCTTTTCCCCCCACTAAACAGAGGCGAGTTTACCCGAAAGCTTCGTAGTTAATGCCATTACGTTTCTCTCGACAACCCAGAGCCTGTCAATCCTCTGAAGTGAACGAAATTTGCCAAATGAAGCACTTTGCTGTTCTTTGAGTGGTGAGGTCTGAGTTTAAAATGTTATGTTAGCTACTCCGCTTTCTGGAAACTCATAGGTCATCAGACAGCAGCTACACACTGTGTATCCTTGACATACAGTATATATATATATATATAATATATAGTATATACTGTGTATCCTTGACATACAGTATATATATATATATATATATATATATATCTCTCTTCAACAAGACATTGTTGTGCTAGGCTACATCCAGACTGGCTGAGAGAAAGACAATCAACTAGAGAGAGACAGAGGAGAGAGAGAGAGACAGAGGAGAGAGAGAGAGACAGAGGAGAGAGAGAGAGACAGAGGAGAGAGAGAGAGACAGAGGAGAGAGAGAGCGAGAGACAGAGGAGAGAGAGAGCGAGAGACAGAGGAGAGAGAGAGAGACAGAGGAGAGAGAGAGAGACAGAGGAGAGAGAGAGAGAGAGGATTCGTCTCTTTACATTAAAATGGAAGAACATTAGGTACTAAACAGAACAAAACCACGTTTGAAACAGGCAGGGACTATCTGCATACAGAAAAACAAAACAACCTGACACAGAACATTTCCTGTTGAGTTCCCTAATGAATGACAACCAGATAGAAGTCATGTCAGAAGACTGTAGAGAAGCAGGTTTGTTATTGTTATTTTACTGCTGCTCTTTAATTACTTGTTACTTTTATTTCTTATTCTTATCCGTATTTTTTTTTTTTTAACTGCATTGTTGGTTAGGGGCTCGTAAGTAAGCATTTCACTGTAAGACGCATGTGACGATAAAATTGTATTTGAAGACCGTAGAGAAGCAGGATCTGGCTGTTCCCAGAAAACCCCAATCTCAGAGGAGTATTAATTAGGGCACACCATCACCAAATGCTTAGCAATGGAAAACTAAAAATGAGCATTTCTTATTGGACAGGTCCAGGAAATCTCTCCCCGTTTCAGTCCATTTGGTTCCTAATGAACACAGCCCAGACGTGGTCGTGTCAGAAGGCCCTACCGTGATGGATGATGCTTAGATCCAGGAGTTTCTGCATGATCTTGATGGCCGTGTCTCTGTCTGACGCCTCCTTGTGCTCCAGCAGCCAGTCGATCAGCTCCTTGGCCACAAAGCAGTTGGGATACGTCCTCAGGTGATGCCTGCGGTCCTTAACCACCTTCCCTTCATGGAGACGCAGCCTGTGGAACGAACAACACAACGTCAGGCTATTGACAAGCTGTACTCTCTCTCTCTCTCTCATGCTGTAACTACAATACACATGTTCAGGAAAAGATAAGACCTACAGCTAATAATGTAGACTACTCTTACATTATCTGTGGAACAACACAACGTCAGGCTATTGACATACAGTAGTGTAGCTTCTCTCTCTCTCTCCGTCATGTGTTGTAACTGTATCTACACAATTATGTTGCCTAGTGACATACCGCTCTCCCTCTCTCAATTCAAGGGGCTTTATTAGCATGGAAAAGATGTGTTAACGTTGCCAACGCAAGTGAAATAGATAATATACAAAAGTTACATAAAACAACAAACATTACACACTCACAGATGTTCCAAAAGAATAAAGACATTACAAATGTCATTATGTACACACACACACACACACACACACACACACACACACACACACACACACACACACACACACACACACACACACACACACACACACACACACACACACACACACACACACACACACACACACACATCCCCTCTCCTGTACAGTCTCTTATAACACAGCTTTGGCTGCACTGGTCTGTACTCCATGTTCTCTCAGGAAGGACATGCATGTACACGTATTGTGAATTCGTAGCACATGTTCCAGTTTCTTGGTAGTTGTCTTCAAGAGGAAGTGACAACAACCAAACAGTGTGGTGCACATTGGTGACCTCTGAACTGTGGTTATGTTAGATAGTCAGTGACACAACAGCATGCTGACTCACAGTATTGGCTGGGTTTTTTTTCCCTCTCCCTTTTGAAGTCAATAAGTTACACTTGTTTTATATCCTTCATTTTAAAAAATGGTTCATTTGAAGTTATGTAACGAGGATATTCAGATCATTCTGCTTATGAGTGCAGTGTGTAGGGATTATCAATGGGTTATGAAGCCTCTGTGTAACCTAGTAGGTTTTGCTCCTCAGATAAAAGTGTTGTTGGGTAGGACATCCGACAGACAGGTCTGAGGAGGATGTGGATGGATGAATTAGGATTGTGTTATGATTTCCTTATGTAGGCACAGTGCTTGTCATATGTTTGGATACACCTACTCATTTCAGTTAAAAAAAAAGATATTTTCTACATTGTAGAATAATAGTGAAGACATCAAAACTATGACAGAACACATATGGAATCATGTAGTAACCAGAAAAGTGTTAAATCAAAATATATTTGATGTTCTTCAAATTAGCTCCCCTTTGCATTGATGACAGCATTGCACACTGTAGGCATTCTCTCCAGGTAGTCACCTGGAATGCATTTAAATTAACAGGTGTGCCTTGTTAAGGTAATTTCTGGAATGTCTTTCCTTCTGTGTTTGAGCCAATCAGATGTGTTGTGACAAAGTAGTGGTGGTATACAGAAGATAGCCCTATTTGGTAAAATACCAACTCCATATTATGGCAAGAACAGCTCAAATAAGCAAAGAGAAACGACAGACCATCATTACTTTAAGACTTGGAGGTCAGACAATTTCACGAACTTCTAAAGCTTTTTGCAGTGCAGTCGCAAAAACCATCAAGCGCTATGATGAAACTGTTTCTCATGAGGACCAACACAGGAAAGGAAGACCCAGAGTTACCTCTGCTATAATGAAACTGTCTCTCATGAGGACCACCACAGGAAAGGAAGACCCAGAGTTACCTCTACTGCAGAGAATAAGTTCATTAGAGATACCTGCCTCAGAAATTGCAGCCCAAATAAAAGCTACAGAGTTTAAGTAACAGACACATCTCAACATCAACTGTTCAGAGGAGACTGTGTGAATCAGGCCTTCATGGTCAAATTTCTGCAAAGAAACCACTACTAAAGGACACCGATAAGAAGAAGAGACTTGCTTGGGCCAAGAAACAGGAGCAATGGACATTAGACCGGTGGACATTAGACCAATGGACATTAGACCAGTGGACATTAGACCAGTGGAAATCTGTCCTTTGGTCTGACGGGTCCAACATTTTGATTTCTGGTCCCAACCACTCTGTCATTATGAGACGCAGAGTAGGTGAACGGATGATCTCTGCATGTGTATTTCCCACAGAAGCATTGAGTAGGAGGTGTGATGGTGCTTTCCTGGTGACACTGTCTGATTTATTTAGAATTTAAGACACACTTAACCAGCATGGCTACCACAGCATTCTGCAACGATACGCCATCCCATCTGGTTTGGGCTTAGTGGGACTATCATTTGTTTTTTTTCGATAGAACAACGATCCAACACACACCTCCAGGCTGTGTAAGGGCTATTTGACCAAGAAAGATAGTGATGGAGTGCTGCATCAGATGACCTGGCCTCCACAATCAACCCGACCTCTACCCAATTGAGATGGTTTGGGATGAGTTGGACCGCAGCGTGAAGGAAAAGCAGCCAACAAGTGCTCAGCATTTGTGGGAACTCCTTCAAGACTGTTGGAAAAGCATTCCAGGTGAAGCTGGTTGAGAGAATGCCAAGAGTGTGCAAAGATGTCATTAAGGCAAAGGGTGGCTACTTTGAAGAATCTACGATATAAAACACTTTTTTTCATTACTACACAATTTCATGCGTGTTATTTCATCGTTTTGATGTCTTGAAAATAGTCCAAATAAAAAACCCTTGAATGAGTAGGTGTTTTCAAACGTTTGACTGCATACTGTTTGTCTGCCCTAAAGTGGACAGGTCTGAGGAGGATGGACAGAGGGATAAAGTAGACAGGTCTGAGGAGGATGGACAGAGGGATAAAGTAGACAGGTCTGAGGAGGATGGACAGAGGGATAAAGTAGACAGGTCTGAGGAGGATGGACAGAGGGATAAAGTAGACAGGTCTGAGGAGGATGGACAGAGGGATAAAGTAGACAGGTCTGAGGAGGATGGACAGAGGGATAAAGTAGACAGGTCTGAGGGGGATGACAGAGGGATAAAGTAGACAGGTCTGAGGAGGATGGACAGAGGGATAAAGTAGACAGGTCTGAGGGGGATGACAGAGGGATAAAGTAGACAGGTCTGAGGAGGATGGATGAAGAGATGTAGAAGTTCTTATGTAGGCGGTGCACTTCAAATAAAATGACAGGTGTCCTCATTAAAAATTAACTGAAACAGTCAAAAAATGAACAATTAACCATTTTTTAAAACTGATACCTCAGTATGTATAAGGGGCTGTTATGTAGGTGGTGCACGTCATATAAATCAGTCAGGTCTGAGTGATTTGGAGTGTCTGTCCAGGTCATTAAATGCACAGTAGAATAAATGTCCCAGGCCTCAGCAGACAGACAGGATAGAACAAGAACTCTTTACACACTCTGGGTTCCTTGTGTATTCTGGCTCCTCTTTCAGTACGAAGATGACGAAAGACAGCAGATGTGCAACTAAATCGATCAGGAGAGGAGAGGTTGAGGCAGACGAGACAAAACTCATTGATTGGCCAACGAAAGTGAATCTAGATGTCAAAATGAATGACCTTAACAAGAACATTGTCTCAAAGTGTACCTACAGTACACGCGTTACTCCGCTATGAACAAATGTTATGTTGCCTCTTGGACTGACCCATGAACAACACTACAACTACAACCACTAGACGGCAGATTAGTTGAACAACAACCAGGAATAAAAAGGCATCTTCCTCAAGATGTGTCCTGAATAGCTCGTGTGTTTATCGGGGTGATTCACTATAATGTTAAAATGGAGAAAGTCAACAAAACAGCCATTGTTCATTACAGCTGCTCCACTGGCTCTTTTGGGTCTCTGTAGAATCTACTACTGTCTAGAGTCTCCTGGATTAGAGGTCTCTCTAGAATCTACTACTGTCTAGCGTCTCCTGGATTAGAGGTCTCTGTAGAATCTACTACTGTCTAGCGTCTCCTGGATTAGAGGTCTCTAGAATCTACTACTGTCTAGCTGGATTAGAGGTCTCTGTAGAATCTACTGCTGTCTAGTGTCTCCTGGATTAGAGGTCTCTGTAGAATCTACTGCTGTCTAGCGTCTCCTGGATTAGAGGTCTCTAGAATCTACTACTGTCTAGTGTCTCCTGGATTAGAGGTCTCTGTAGAATCTACTACTGTCTAGCGTCTCCTGGATTAGAGGTCTCTAGAATATACTACTGTCTAGCTGGATTAGAGGTCTCTGTAGAATCTACTGCTGTCTAGTGTCTCCTGGATTAGAGGTCTCTGTAGAATCTACTGCTGTCTAGCGTCTCCTGGATTAGAGATCTCTGTAGAATCTACTACTGTCTAGCGTCTCCTGGATTAGAGACCTATGTAGAATCTACTACTGTCTAGCGTCTCCTGGATTAGAGACCTATGTAAAATCTACTACTGTCTAGCGTCTCCTGGATTAGAGACCTATGTAAAATCTACTACTGTCTAGTGTCTCCTGGATTAGAGACCTATGTAAAATCTACTACTGTCTAGTGTCTCCTGGATTAGAGACCTATGTAAAATCTACTACTGTCTAGTGTCTCCTGGATTAGAGGTCTCTGTAGAATCTACTACTGTCTAGCTGGATTAGAGGTCTCTGTAGAATCTACTACTGTCTAGCTGGATTAGAGGTCTCTGTAGAATCTACTACTGTCTAGCTGGATTAGAGGTCTCTGTAGAATCTACTACTGTCTAGCTGGATTAGAGGTCTCTGTAGAATCTACTACTGTCTAGCTGGATTAGAGGTATCTGTAGAATCTACTACTGTCTAGCTGGATTAGAGGTATCTGTAGAATCTACTACTGTCTAGCTGGATTAGAGGTCTCTGTAGAATCTACTACTGTCTAGCTGGATTAGAGGTCTCTGTAGAATCTACTACTGTCTAGCTGGATTAGAGGTCTCTGTAGAATCTACTACTTTCTAGCTGGATTAGAGGTCTCTGTAGAATCTACTACTGTCTAGTGTCTCCTGGATTAGAGGTCTCTGTAGAATCTACTACTGTCTAGCGTCTCCTGGATTAGAGGTCTCTGTAGAATCTACTACTGTCTAGCTGGATTAGAGGTCTCTGTAGAATATACTACTGTCTGGCTGGATTAGAGGTCTCTGTAGAATCTACTACTGTCTAGCTGGATTAGAGGTCTCTGTATAATCTACTACTGTCTAGTGTCTCCTGGATTAGAGGTCTCTGTAGAATCTACTACTGTCTAGCTGGATTAGAGGTCTCTCTAGAATCTACTACTGTCTAGCTGGATTAGAGGTCTCTGTAGAATCTACTACTGTCTAGTGTCTCCTGGATTAGAGGTCTCTGTAGAATCTACTACTGTCTAGCTGGATTAGAGGTCTCTCTAGAATCTACTACTGTCTAGAGTCTCCTGGATTAGAGGTCTCTATAATCTACTACTGTCTCCTGGATTAGAGGTCTCTATAATCTACTACTGTCTCCTGGATTAGAGGTCTCTGTAGAATCTACTACTGTCTAGAGTCTCCTGGATTAGAGGTCTCTGTAGAATCTACTGCTGTCTAGCGTCTCCTGGATTAGAGGTCTCTAGAATCTACTACTGTCTAGCGTCTCCTGGATTAGATTTGGCAGCTCAGTCCGAGCCTCGAGGCCCTATAGGGCTCTCGTCAAAGTAGTGCACTATGTAGCGAGTAACCTAAACCCACAGGGCAACCTGCCATGAATCCACACGGCTTGGTTTCCTCATTAGAATTATAAAGCCAGGGGTCAAAAATATCATTCTAACCCTACAGAATCCAAGGAAGTTTATGTCCTGTTATAATGTTTAAGTTTGTATTTATTTAACTAGGCAAGTCAGTTAAGAACAAAGTCTTATTTACAATGATGTCCTACCAGGGAACAGTGGGTTAACTAGTTCAGGGGAACAGTGGGTTAACTAGTTCAGGGGAACAGTGGGTTAACTAGTTCAGGGGAACAGTGGGTTAACTAGTTCAGGGGAAGAACAACAGCTTTTTACCTTGTCAACTCAGGGATTCGATCTAGCAACCTGTCGGTTACTGGCCCAACACACTGACCACTAGGCTACCTGCCGATTAGCTACGAGCTAATCTTCAGCACGTCTTGTACTCTTGTTCAACTGGGCCAAAAGGAGGCAGGTGCACTATGTTCAGCTGTGACCAATTATTCCAGCTAGTGGTAGCCAGTGGCCCGCAACATCTGTGTCGGCATGTCTAAGACAGGGCACCGTATTCCCATACACTAGAAAGGCAACAGGGGGCCATTTGGGAGGCAGACATAGCCTATCCCCAGATGACCTCTAGTCAATGATATGATTTAGAGACATAAGTCTTCCTGTTCTTAGTTACATTAAGCATGAGGTTATCACTTTGTTGGGAGAAAAACATGCAAACTAGACCAGACTAGTACTGTGGTAGGTTAAAAGTAGGGCCAGGGAGACCAGACTAGTACTGTGGTAGGTTAAAAGTAGGGCCAGGGAGACCAGACTAGTACTGTGCCATGCTGTGGCAGGTTAAGAGTAGGGCCAACTAGACCAGACTACTACTGTTCCATGCTGTGGTAGGTTAAGAGTAGGGCCAACTAGACCAGACCAGTACTGTGCCATGCTGTGGTAGGTTAAGAGTAGGGCCAACTAGACCAGACCAGTACTGTGCCATGCTGTGGTAGGTTAAGAGTAGGGCCAACTAGACCAGACTAGTACTGTGCCATGCTGTGGTAGGTTAAGAGTAGGGCCAACTAGACCAGACTAGTACTGTGCCATGCTGTGGTAGGTTAAGAGTAGGGCCAACTAGACCAGACTAGTACTGTGCCATGCTGTGGTAGGTTAAGAGTAGGGCCAACTAGACCAGACCAGTACTGTGCCATGCTGTGGTAGGTTAAGAGTAGGGCCAACTAGACCAGACTAGTACTGTGCCATGCTGTGGTAGGTTAAGAGTAGGGCCAACTAGACCAGGCCAGTACTGTGCCATGCTGTGGCAGGTTAAGAGTAGGGCCAACTAGACCAGACTAGTACTGTGCCATGCTGTGGGAGGTCAAACAGGGTTAGGGAGACCAGACCAGTACTGTGCCATGCTGTGGTAGGTTAAGAGTAGGGCCAGGGGAGACCAGACCAGTACTGTGCCATGCTGTGGTAGGTTAAGAGTAGGGCCAGGGAGACCAGACTACTACTGTGCCATGCTGTGGTAGGTTAAAAGTAGGGCCAGGGAGACCAGACCAGTACTGTGCCATGCTGTGGTAGGTTAAGAGTAGGGCCAACTAGACCAGACTAGTACTATGCCATGCTGTGGTAGGTTAAGAGTAGGGCCAGGGAGTACTAGACTAGTACTGTGCCATGCTGTGGTAGGTTAAGAGTAGGGCCAGGGAGACCAGACTAGTACTGTGGTAGGTTAAGAGTAGGGCCAGGGAGACCAGACTAGTACTGTGCCATGCTGTGGTAGGTTAAGAGTAGGGCCAGGGAGACCAGACCAGTACTGTGCCATGCTGTGGTAGGTTAAGAGTAGGGCCAGGGAGACCAGACTAGTACTGTGGTAGGTTAAGAGTAGGGCCAACTAGACCAGACTAGTACTGTGCCATGCTGTGGTAGGTTAAAAGTAGGGCCAACTAGACCAGACCAGTACTGTGCCATGCTGTGGTAGGTTAAAAAGTAGGGCCAGGGAGACCAGACCAGTACTGTGCCATGCTGTGGTAGGTTAAGAGTAGGGCC
>NW_027257955.1:0-42500 GCF_045791955.1 Oncorhynchus clarkii lewisi
GAAGGGTGTTTATCCTCCCCAGGGGCTCTGCATCTCTGCCTGTCCAGAGTGGCCTGAAGGGTGTTTATCCTCCCCAGGGGCTCTGCATCTCTGCCTGTCCAGAGTGACCTGAAGGGTGTTTATCCTCCCCAGGGGCTCTGCATCTCTGCCTGTCCAGAGTGACCTGAAGGGTGTTTATCCTCCCCAGGGGCTCTGCATCTCTGCCTGTCCAGAGTGACCTGAAGGGTGTTTATCCTCCCCAGGGGCTCTGCATCTCTGCCTGTCCAGAGTGACCTGAAGGGTGTTTATCCTCCCCAGGGGCTCTGCATCTCTGCCTGTCCAGAGTGACCTGAAGGGTGTTTATCCTCCCCAGGGGCTCTGCATCTCTGCCTGTCCAGAGTGACCTGAAGGGTGTTTATCCTCCCCAGGGGCTCTGCATCTCTGCCTGTCCAGAGTGACCTGAAGGGTGTTTATCCTCCCCAGGGGCTCTGCATCTCTGCCTGTCCAGAGTGGCCTGAAGGGTGTTTATCCTCCCCAGGGGCTCTGCATCTCTGCCTGTCCAGAGTGGCCTGAAGGGTGTTTATCCTCCCCAGGGGCTCTGCATCTCTGCCTGTCCAGAGTGGCCTGAAGGGTGTTTATCCTCCCCAGGGGCTCTGCATCTCTGCCTGTCCAGAGTGGCCTGAAGGGTGTTTATCCTCCCCAGGGGCTCTGCATCTCTGCCTGTCCAGAGTGACCTGAAGGGTGTTTATCCTCCCCAGGGGCTCTGCATCTCTGCCTGTCCAGAGTGACCTGAAGGGTGTTTATCCTCCCCAGGGGCTCTGCATCTCTGCCTGTCCAGAGTGGCCTGAAGGGTGTTTATCCTCCCCAGGGGCTCTGCATCTCTGCCTGTCCAGAGTGGCCTGAAGGGTGTTTATCCTCCCCAGGGGCTCTGCATCTCTGCCTGTCCAGAGTGGCCTGAAGGGTGTTTATCCTCCCCAGGGGCTCTGCATCTCTGCCTGTCCAGAGTGACCTGAAGGGTGTTTATCCTCCCCAGGGGCTCTGCATCTCTGCCTGTCCAGAGTGACCTGAAGGGTGTTTATCCTCCCCAGGGGCTCTGCATCTCTGCCTGTCCAGAGTGACCTGAAGGGTGTTTATCCTCCCCAGGGGCTCTGCATCTCTGCCTGTCCAGAGTGACCTGAAGGGTGTTTATCCTCCCCAGGGGCTCTGCATCTCTGCCTGTCCAGAGTGACCTGAAGGGTGTTTATCCTCCCCAGGGGCTCTGCATCTCTGCCTGTCCAGAGTGACCTGAAGGGTGTTTATCCTCCCCAGGGGCTCTGCATCTCTGCCTGTCCAGAGTGACCTGAAGGGTGTTTATCCTCCCCAGGGGCTCTGCATCTCTGCCTGTCCAGAGTGACCTGAAGGGTGTTTATCCTCCCCAGGGGCTCTGCATCTCTGCCTGTCCAGAGTGGCCTGAAGGGTGTTTATCCTCCCCAGGGGCTCTGCATCTCTGCCTGTCCAGAGTGACCTGAAGGGTGTTTATCCGGGTGTTTATCCTCCCCAGGGGCTCTGCATCTCTGCCTGTCCAGAGTGACCTGAAGGGTGTTTATCCTCCCCAGGGGCTCTGCATCTCTGCCTGTCCAGAGTGACCTGAAGGGTGTTTATCCTCCCCAGGGGCTCTGCATCTCTGCCTGTCCAGAGTGACCTGAAGGGTGTTTATCCTCCCCAGGGGCTCTGCATCTCTGCCTGTCCAGAGTGACCTGAAGGGTGTTTATCCTCCCCAGGGGCTCTGCATCTCTGCCTGTCCAGAGTGACCTGAAGGGTGTTTATCCTCCCCAGGGGCTCTGCATCTCTGCCTGTCCAGAGTGACCTGAAGGGTGTTTATCCTCCCCAGGGGCTCTGCATCTCTGCCTGTCCAGAGTGACCTGAAGGGTGTTTATCCTCCCCAGGGGCTCTGCATCTCTGCCTGTCCAGAGTGACCTGAAGGGTGTTTATCCTCCCCAGGGGCTCTGCATCTCTGCCTGTCCAGAGTGACCTGAAGGGTGTTTATCCTCCCCAGGGGCTCTGCATCTCTGCCTGTCCAGAGTGACCTGAAGGGTGCATCTCTGCCTGTCCAGAGTGACCTGAAGGGTGTTTATCCTCCCCAGGGGCTCTGCATCTCTGCCTGTCCAGAGTGACCTGAAGGGTGTTTATCCTCCCCAGGGGCTCTGCATCTCTGCCTGTCCAGAGTGACCTGAAGGGTGTTTATCCTCCCCAGGGGCTCTGCATCTCTGCCTGTCCAGAGTGACCTGAAGGGTGTTTATCCTCCCCAGGGGCTCTGCATCTCTGCCTGTCCAGAGTGACCTGAAGGGTGTTTATCCTCCCCAGGGGCTCTGCATCTCTGCCTGTCCAGAGTGACCTGAAGGGTGTTTATCCTCCCCAGGGGCTCTGCATCTCTGCCTGTCCAGAGTGACCTGAAGGGTGTTTATCCTCCCCAGGGGCTCTGCATCTCTGCCTGTCCAGAGTGACCTGAAGGGTGTTTATCCTCCCCAGGGGCTCTGCATCTCTGCCTGTCCAGAGTGGCCTGAAGGGTGTTTATCCTCCCCAGGGGCTCTGCATCTCTGCCTGTCCAGAGTGACCTGAAGGGTGTTTATCCTCCCCAGGGGCTCTGCATCTCTGCCTGTCCAGAGTGACCTGAAGGGTGTTTATCCTCCCCAGGGGCTCTGCATCTCTGCCTGTCCAGAGTGACCTGAAGGGTGTTTATCCTCCCCAGGGGCTCTGCATCTCTGCCTGTCCAGAGTGACCTGAAGGGTGTTTATCCTCCCCAGGGGCTCTGCATCTCTGCCTGTCCAGAGTGACCTGAAGGGTGTTTATCCTCCCCAGGGGCTCTGCATCTCTGCCTGTCCAGAGTGGCCTGAAGGGTGTTTATCCTCCCCAGGGGCTCTGCATCTCTGCCTGTCCAGAGTGACCTGAAGGGTGTTTATCCTCCCCAGGGGCTCTGCATCTCTGCCTGTCCAGAGTGGCCTGAAGGGTGTTTATCCTCCCCAGGGGCTCTGCATCTCTGCCTGTCCAGAGTGGCCTGAAGGGTGTTTATCCTCCCCAGGGGCTCTGCATCTCTGCCTGTCCAGAGTGACCTGAAGGGTGTTTATCCTCCCCAGGGGCTCTGCATCTCTGCCTGTCCAGAGTGACCTGAAGGGTGTTTATCCTCCCCAGGGGCTCTGCATCTCTGCCTGTCCAGAGTGACCTGAAGGGTGTTTATCCTCCCCAGGGGCTCTGCATCTCTGCCTGTCCAGAGTGACCTGAAGGGTGTTTATCCTCCCCAGGGGCTCTGCATCTCTGCCTGTCCAGAGTGGCC
Organism: Oncorhynchus clarkii lewisi; assembly: GCF_045791955.1. Lineage (NCBI taxonomy): Eukaryota > Metazoa > Chordata > Actinopteri > Salmoniformes > Salmonidae > Oncorhynchus > Oncorhynchus clarkii. Next base: position 3,290 of record NW_027257955.1, read on the forward strand.
TGAAGGGTGTTTATCCTCCCCAGGGGCTCTGCATCTCTGCCTGTCCAGAGTGGCCTGAAGGGTGTTTATCCTCCCCAGGGGCTCTGCATCTCTGCCTGTCCAGAGTGGCCTGAAGGGTGTTTATCCTCCCCAGGGGCTCTGCATCTCTGCCTGTCCAGAGTGACCTGAAGGGTGTTTATCCTCCCCAGGGGCTCTGCATCTCTGCCTGTCCAGAGTGACCTGAAGGGTGTTTATCCTCCCCAGGGGCTCTGCATCTCTGCCTGTCCAGAGTGACCTGAAGGGTGTTTATCCTCCCCAGGGGCTCTGCATCTCTGCCTGTCCAGAGTGACCTGAAGGGTGTTTATCCTCCCCAGGGGCTCTGCATCTCTGCCTGTCCAGAGTGACCTGAAGGGTGTTTATCCTCCCCAGGGGCTCTGCATCTCTGCCTGTCCAGAGTGGCCTGAAGGGTGTTTATCCTCCCCAGGGGCTCTGCATCTCTGCCTGTCCAGAGTGACCTGAAGGGTGTTTATCCTCCCCAGGGGCTCTGCATCTCTGCCTGTCCAGAGTGGCCTGAAGGGTGTTTATCCTCCCCAGGGGCTCTGCATCTCTGCCTGTCCAGAGTGACCTGAAGGGTGTTTATCCTCCCCAGGGGCTCTGCATCTCTGCCTGTCCAGAGTGACCTGAAGGGTGTTTATCCTCCCCAGGGGCTCTGCATCTCTGCCTGTCCAGAGTGACCTGAAGGGTGTTTATCCTCCCCAGGGGCTCTGCATCTCTGCCTGTCCAGAGTGACCTGAAGGGTGTTTATCCTCCCCAGGGGCTCTGCATCTCTGCCTGTCCAGAGTGACCTGAAGGGTGTTTATCCTCCCCAGGGGCTCTGCATCTCTGCCTGTCCAGAGTGACCTGAAGGGTGTTTATCCTCCCCAGGGGCTCTGCATCTCTGCCTGTCCAGAGTGACCTGAAGGGTGTTTATCCTCCCCAGGGGCTCTGCATCTCTGCCTGTCCAGAGTGACCTGAAGGGTGTTTATCCTCCCCAGGGGCTCTGCATCTCTGCCTGTCCAGAGTGACCTGAAGGGTGTTTATCCTCCCCAGGGGCTCTGCATCTCTGCCTGTCCAGAGTGACCTGAAGGGTGTTTATCCTCCCCAGGGGCTCTGCATCTCTGCCTGTCCAGAGTGACCTGAAGGGTGTTTATCCTCCCCAGGGGCTCTGCATCTCTGCCTGTCCAGAGTGCCTGAAGGGTGTTTATCCTCCCCAGGGGCTCTGCATCTCTGCCTGTCCAGAGTGACCTGAAGGGTGTTTATCCTCCCCAGGGGCTCTGCATCTCTGCCTGTCCAGAGTGACCTGAAGGGTGTTTATCCTCCCCAGGGGCTCTGCATCTCTGCCTGTCCAGAGTGACCTGAAGGGTGTTTATCCTCCCCAGGGGCTCTGCATCTCTGCCTGTCCAGAGTGACCTGAAGGGTGTTTATCCTCCCCAGGGGCTCTGCATCTCTGCCTGTCCAGAGTGACCTGAAGGGTGTTTATCCTCCCCAGGGGCTCTGCATCTCTGCCTGTCCAGAGTGACCTGAAGGGTGTTTATCCTCCCCAGGGGCTCTGCATCTCTGCCTGTCCAGAGTGACCTGAAGGGTGTTTATCCTCCCCAGGGGCTCTGCATCTCTGCCTGTCCAGAGTGACCTGAAGGGTGTTTATCCTCCCCAGGGGCTCTGCATCTCTGCCTGTCCAGAGTGACCTGAAGGGTGTTTATCCTCCCCAGGGGCTCTGCATCTCTGCCTGTCCAGAGTGACCTGAAGGGTGTTTATCCTCCCCAGGGGCTCTGCATCTCTGCCTGTCCAGAGTGACCTGAAGGGTGTTTATCCTCCCCAGGGGCTCTGCATCTCTGCCTGTCCAGAGTGACCTGAAGGGTGTTTATCCTCCCCAGGGGCTCTGCATCTCTGCCTGTCCAGAGTGACCTGAAGGGTGTTTATCCTCCCCAGGGGCTCTGCATCTCTGCCTGTCCAGAGTGACCTGAAGGGTGTTTATCCTCCCCAGGGGCTCTGCATCTCTGCCTGTCCAGAGTGACCTGAAGGGTGTTTATCCTCCCCAGGGGCTCTGCATCTCTGCCTGTCCAGAGTGGCCTGAAGGGTGTTTATCCTCCCCAGGGGCTCTGCATCTCTGCCTGTCCAGAGTGACCTGAAGGGTGTTTATCCTCCCCAGGGGCTCTGCATCTCTGCCTGTCCAGAGTGACCTGAAGGGTGTTTATCCTCCCCAGGGGCTCTGCATCTCTGCCTGTCCAGAGTGGCCTGAAGGGTGTTTATCCTCCCCAGGGGCTCTGCATCTCTGCCTGTCCAGAGTGACCTGAAGGGTGTTTATCCTCCCCAGGGGCTCTGCATCTCTGCCTGTCCAGAGTGACCTGAAGGGTGTTTATCCTCCCCAGGGGCTCTGCATCTCTGCCTGTCCAGAGTGACCTGAAGGGTGTTTATCCTCCCCAGGGGCTCTGCATCTCTGCCTGTCCAGAGTGACCTGAAGGGTGTTTATCCTCCCCAGGGGCTCTGCATCTCTCTCTGCCTGTCCAGAGTCCAGAGTGACCTGAAGGGTGTTTATCCTCCCCAGGGGCTCTGCATCTCTGCCTGTCCAGAGTGACCTGAAGGGTGTTTATCCTCCCCAGGGGCTCTGCATCTCTGCCTGTCCAGAGTGACCTGAAGGGTGTTTATCCTCCCCAGGGGCTCTGCATCTCTGCCTGTCCAGAGTGGCCTGAAGGGTGTTTATCCTCCCCAGGGGCTCTGCATCTCTGCCTGTCCAGAGTGGCCTGAAGGGTGTTTATCCTCCCCAGGGGCTCTGCATCTCTGCCTGTCCAGAGTGACCTGAAGGGTGTTTATCCTCCCCAGGGGCTCTGCATCTCTGCCTGTCCAGAGTGACCTGAAGGGTGTTTATCCTCCCCAGGGGCTCTGCATCTCTGCCTGTCCAGAGTGGCCTGAAGGGTGTTTATCCTCCCCAGGGGCTCTGCATCTCTGCCTGTCCAGAGTGACCTGAAGGGTGTTTATCCTCCCCAGGGGCTCTGCATCTCTGCCTGTCCAGAGTGGCCTGAAGGGTGTTTATCCTCCCCAGGGGCTCTGCATCTCTGCCTGTCCAGAGTGGCCTGAAGGGTGTTTATCCTCCCCAGGGGCTCTGCATCTCTGCCTGTCCAGAGTGGCCTGAAGGGTGTTTATCCTCCCCAGGGGCTCTGCATCTCTGCCTGTCCAGAGTGACCTGAAGGGTGTTTATCCTCCCCAGGGGCTCTGCATCTCTGCCTGTCCAGAGTGACCTGAAGGGTGTTTATCCTCCCCAGGGGCTCTGCATCTCTGCCTGTCCAGAGTGTGCCTGAAGGGTGTTTATCCTCCCCAGGGGCTCTGCATCTCTGCCTGTCCAGAGTGGCCTGAAGGGTGTTTATCCTCCCCAGGGGCTCTGCATCTCTGCCTGTCCAGAGTGGCCTGAAGGGTGTTTATCCTCCCCAGGGGCTCTGCATCTCTGCCTGTCCAGAGTGGCCTGAAGGGTGTTTATCCTCCCCAGGGGCTCTGCATCTCTGCCTGTCCAGAGTGACCTGAAGGGTGTTTATCCTCCCCAGGGGCTCTGCATCTCTGCCTGTCCAGAGTGACCTGAAGGGTGTTTATCCTCCCCAGGGGCTCTGCATCTCTGCCTGTCCAGAGTGGCCTGAAGGGTGTTTATCCTCCCCAGGGGCTCTGCATCTCTGCCTGTCCAGAGTGGCCTGAAGGGTGTTTATCCTCCCCAGGGGCTCTGCATCTCTGCCTGTCCAGAGTGACCTGAAGGGTGTTTATCCTCCCCAGGGGCTCTGCATCTCTGCCTGTCCAGAGTGACCTGAAGGGTGTTTATCCTCCCCAGGGGCTCTGCATCTCTGCCTGTCCAGAGTGACCTGAAGGGTGTTTATCCTCCCCAGGGGCTCTGCATCTCTGCCTGTCCAGAGTGGCCTGAAGGGTGTTTATCCTCCCCAGGGGCTCTGCATCTCTGCCTGTCCAGAGTGACCTGAAGGGTGTTTATCCTCCCCAGGGGCTCTGCATCTCTGCCTGTCCAGAGTGACCTGAAGGGTGTTTATCCTCCCCAGGGGCTCTGCATCTCTGCCTGTCCAGAGTGACCTGAAGGGTGTTTATCCTCCCCAGGGGCTCTGCATCTCTGCCTGTCCAGAGTGACCTGAAGGGTGTTTATCCTCCCCAGGGGCTCTGCATCTCTGCCTGTCCAGAGTGACCTGAAGGGTGTTTATCCTCCCCAGGGGCTCTGCATCTCTGCCTGTCCAGAGTGACCTGAAGGGTGTTTATCCTCCCCAGGGGCTCTGCATCTCTGCCTGTCCAGAGTGACCTGAAGGGTGTTTAGCTTCCCCAGGGGCTCTGCATCTCTGCCTGTCCAGAGTGACCTGAAGGGTGTTTATCCTCCCCAGGGGCTCTGCATCTCTGCCTGTCCAGAGTGACCTGAAGGGTGTTTATCCTCCCCAGGGGCTCTGCATCTCTGCCTGTCCAGAGTGACCTGAAGGGTGTTTATCCTCCCCAGGGGCTCTGCATCTCTGCCTGTCCAGAGTGGCCTGAAGGGTGTTTATCCTCCCCAGGGGCTCTGCATCTCTGCCTGTCCAGAGTGACCTGAAGGGTGTTTATCCTCCCCAGGGGCTCTGCATCTCTGCCTGTCCAGAGTGACCTGAAGGGTGTTTATCCTCCCCAGGGGCTCTGCATCTCTGCCTGTCCAGAGTGACCTGAAGGGTGTTTATCCTCCCCAGGGGCTCTGCATCTCTGCCTGTCCAGAGTGGCCTGAAGGGTGTTTATCCTCCCCAGGGGCTCTGCATCTCTGCCTGTCCAGAGTGACCTGAAGGGTGTTTATCCTCCCCAGGGGCTCTGCATCTCTGCCTGTCCAGAGTGACCTGAAGGGTGTTTATCCTCCCCAGGGGCTCTGCATCTCTGCCTGTCCAGAGTGACCTGAAGGGTGTTTATCCTCCCCAGGGGCTCTGCATCTCTGCCTGTCCAGAGTGACCTGAAGGGTGTTTATCCTCCCCAGGGGCTCTGCATCTCTGCCTGTCCAGAGTGACCTGAAGGGTGTTTATCCTCCCCAGGGGCTCTGCATCTCTGCCTGTCCAGAGTGACCTGAAGGGTGTTTATCCTCCCCAGGGGCTCTGCATCTCTGCCTGTCCAGAGTGACCTGAAGGGTGTTTAGCCTCCCCAGGGGCTCTGCATCTCTGCCTGTCCAGAGTGACCTGAAGGGTGTTTATCCTCCCCAGGGGCTCTGCATCTCTGCCTGTCCAGAGTGGCCTGAAGGGTGTTTATCCTCCCCAGGGGCTCTGCATCTCTGCCTGTCCAGAGTGGCCTGAAGGGTGTTTATCCTCCCCAGGGGCTCTGCATCTCTGCCTGTCCAGAGTGACCTGAAGGGTGTTTATCCTCCCCAGGGGCTCTGCATCTCTGCCTGTCCAGAGTGACCTGAAGGGTGTTTATCCTCCCCAGGGGCTCTGCATCTCTGCCTGTCCAGAGTGACCTGAAGGGTGTTTATCCTCCCCAGGGGCTCTGCATCTCTGCCTGTCCAGAGTGACCTGAAGGGTGTTTATCCTCCCCAGGGGCTCTGCATCTCTGCCTGTCCAGATTGACCTGAAGGGTGTTTAGCCTCCCCAGGGGCTCTGCATCTCTGCCTGTCAAGAGTGACCAAATGGGTGTTTATCCTCCCCAGGGGCTCTGCATCTCTGCCTGTCCAGAGTGACCTGAAGGGTGTTTAGCTTCCCCAGGGGCTCTGCATCTCTGCCTGTCAAGAGTGACCTGAAGGGTGTTTAGCCTCCCCAGGGGCTCTGCATCTCTGCCTGTCCAGAGTGGCCTGAAGGGTGTTTAGCATCCCCAGGGGCTCTGCATCTCTGCCTGTCCAGAGTGGCCTGAAGGGTGTTTATCCTCCCCAGGGGCTCTGCATCTCTGCCTGTCCAGAGTGACCTGAAGGGTGTTTATCCTCCCCAGGGGCTCTGCATCTCTGCCTGTCCAGAGTGGCCTGAAGGGTGTTTATCCTCCCCAGGGGCTCTGCATCTCTGCCTGTCCAGAGTGACCTGAAGGGTGTTTAGCTTCCCCAGGGGCTCTGCATCTCTGCCTGTCCAGAGTGACCTGAAGGGTGTTTATCCTCCCCAGGGGCTCTGCATCTCTGCCTGTCCAGAGTGACCTGAAGGGTGTTTATCCTCCCCAGGGGCTCTGCATCTCTGCCTGTCCAGAGTGGCCTGAAGGGTGTTTATCCTCCCCAGGGGCTCTGCATCTCTGCCTGTCAAGAGTGGCCTGAAGGGTGTTTAGCATCCCCAGGGGCTCTGCATCTCTGCCCAGCCTGTCAAGAGTGACCAAATGGGTGTTTAGCTTCTCCAGGGGCTCTGCATCTCTGCCTGTCCAGAGTGACCAAATGGGTGTTTATCCTCCCCAGGGGCTCTGCATCTCTGCCTGTCCAGAGTGACCAAATGGGTGTTTATCCTCCCCAGGGGCTCTGCATCTCTGCCTGTCCAGAGTGACCTGAAGGGTGTTTATCCTCCCCAGGGGCTCTGCATCTCTGCCTGTCCAGAGTGGCCTGAAGGGTGTTTATCCTCCCCAGGGGCTCTGCATCTCTGCCTGTCCAGAGTGACCTGAAGGGTGTTTATCCTCCCCAGGGGCTCTGCATCTCTGCCTGTCCAGAGTGACCTGAAGGGTGTTTATCCTCCCCAGGGGCTCTGCATCTCTGCCTGTCCAGAGTGACCTGAAGGGTGTTTATCCTCCCCAGGGGCTCTGCATCTCTGCCTGTCCAGAGTGGCCTGAAGGGTGTTTATCCTCCCCAGGGGCTCTGCATCTCTGCCTGTCCAGAGTGGCCTGAAGGGTGTTTATCCTCCCCAGGGGCTCTGCATCTCTGCCTGTCCAGAGTGACCTGAAGGGTGTTTATCCTCCCCAGGGGCTCTGCATCTCTGCCTGTCCAGAGTGACCTGAAGGGTGTTTATCCTCCCCAGGGGCTCTGCATCTCTGCCTGTCCAGAGTGACCTGAAGGGTGTTTATCCTCCCCAGGGGCTCTGCATCTCTGCCTGTCCAGAGTGGCCTGAAGGGTGTTTAGCTTCCCCAGGGGCTCTGCATCTCTGCCCAGCCTGTCAAGAGTGACCTGAAGGGTGTTTATCCTCCCCAGGGGCTCTGCATCTCTGCCTGTCAAGAGTGGCCTGAAGGGTGTTTAGCTTCTCCAGGGGCTCTGCATCTCTGCCCAGCCTGTCAAGAGTGACCAAATGGGTGTTTAGCTTCTCCAGGGGCTCTGCATCTCTGCCCAGCCTGTCAATAGTGACCAAATGGGTGTTTAGCTTCTCCAGGGGCTCTGCATCTCTGCCTGTCAAGAGTGGCCTGAAGGGTGTTTAGCATCCCCAGGGGCTCTGCATCTCTGCCTGTCCAGAGTGGCCTGAAGGGTGTTTAGCTTCCCCAGTGGCTCTGCATCTCTGCCTGTCAAGAGTGACCAAATGGGTGTTTAGCTTCTCCAGGGGCTCTGCATCTCTGCCCAGCCTGTCAATAGTGACCAAATGGGTGTTTAGCTTCTCCAGGGGCTCTGCATCTCTGCCTGTCAAGAGTGGCCTGAAGGGTGTTTAGCATCCCCAGGGGCTCTGCATCTCTGCCTGTCCAGAGTGGCCTGAAGGGTGTTTAGCTTCCCCAGTGGCTCTGCATCTCTGCCTGTCAAGAGTGACCAAATGGGTGTTTAGCTTCTCCAGGGGCTCTGCATCTCTGCCCAGCCTGTCAATAGTGACCAAATGGGTGTTTAGCTTCTCCAGGGGCTCTGCATCTCTGCCTGTCAAGAGTGGCCTGAAGGGTGTTTAGCATCCCCAGGGGCTCTGCATCTCTGCCTGTCAAGAGTGGCCTGAAGGGTGTTTAGCATCCCCAGGGGCTCTGCATCTCTGCCTGTCCAGAGTGGCCTGAAGGGTGTTTAGCTTCCCCAGTGGCTCTGCATCTCTGCCTGTCAAGAGTGACCAAATGGGTGTTTAGCTTCTCCAGGGGCTCTGCATCTCTGCCCAGCCTGTCAATAGTGACCAAATGGGTGTTTAGCTTCTCCAGGGGCTCTGCATCTCTGCCTGTCAAGAGTGGCCTGAAGGGTGTTTAGCATCCCCAGGGGCTCTGCATCTCTGCCTGTCCAGAGTGGCCTGAAGGGTGTTTAGCTTCCCCAGTGGCTCTGCATCTCTGCCTGTCAAGAGTGACCAAATGGGTGTTTAGCTTCTCCAGGGGCTCTGCATCTCTGCCCAGCCTGTCAATAGTGACCAAATGGGTGTTTAGCTTCCCCAGGGGCTCTGCATCTCTGCCTGTCAAGAGTGGCCTGAAGGGTGTTTAGCATCCCCAGTGGCTCTGCATCTCTGCCCAGCCTGTCAAGAGTGACCAAATGGGTGTTTAGCATCCCCAGGGGCTCTGCATCTCTGCCCAGCCTGTCAAGAGTGACCAAATGGGTGTTTAGCTTCCCCAGGGGCTCTGCATCTCTGCCTGTCAAGAGTGGCCTGAAGGGTGTTTAGCATCCCCAGTGGCTCTGCATCTCTGCCCAGCCTGTCAAGAGTGACCAAATGGGTGTTTAGCATCCCCAGGGGCTCTGCATCTCTGCCCAGCCTGTCAAGAGTGACCAAATGGGTGTTTAGTATCCCCAGGGGCTCTGCATCTCTGCCCAGCCTGTCAAGAGTGACCAAATGGGTGTTTAGCTTCCCCAGGGGCTCTGCATCTCTGCCTGTCAAGAGTGACCAAATGGGTGTTTAGCATCCCCAGTGGCTCTGCATCTCTGCCCAGCCTGTCAAGAGTGACCAAATGGGTGTTTAGCATCCCCAGGGGCTCTGCATCTCTGCCCAGCCTGTCAAGAGTGACCAAATGGGTGTTTAGCATCCCCAGGGGCTCTGCATCTCTGCCCAGCCTGTCAAGAGTGACCAAATGGGTGTTTAGCTTCCCCAGGGGCTCTGCATCTCTGCCCAGCCTGTCAAGAGTGACCAAATGGGTGTTTAGCTTCCCCAGGGGCTCTGCATCTCTGCCTGTCAAGAGTGACCAAATGGGTGTTTAGCATCCCCAGGGGCTCTGCATCTCTGCCCAGCCTGTCAAGAGTGACCAAATGGGTGTTTAGCTTCCCCAGGGGCTCTGCATCTCTGCACAGCCTGTCAAGAGTGACCAAATGGGTGTTTAGCTTCTCCAGGGGCTCTGCATCTCTGCCTGTCAAGAGTGGCCTGAAGGGTGTTTAGCATCCCCAGGGGCTCTGCATCTCTGCCTGTCCAGAGTGGCCTGAAGGGTGTTTAGCTTCCCCAGTGGCTCTGCATCTCTGCCTGTCAAGAGTGACCAAATGGGTGTTTAGCTTCTCCAGGGGCTCTGCATCTCTGCCCAGCCTGTCAATAGTGACCAAATGGGTGTTTAGCTTCCCCAGGGGCTCTGCATCTCTGCCTGTCAAGAGTGGCCTGAAGGGTGTTTAGCATCCCCAGTGGCTCTGCATCTCTGCCCAGCCTGTCAAGAGTGACCAAATGGGTGTTTAGCATCCCCAGGGGCTCTGCATCTCTGCCCAGCCTGTCAAGAGTGACCAAATGGGTGTTTAGCTTCCCCAGGGGCTCTGCATCTCTGCCTGTCAAGAGTGGCCTGAAGGGTGTTTAGCATCCCCAGTGGCTCTGCATCTCTGCCCAGCCTGTCAAGAGTGACCAAATGGGTGTTTAGCATCCCCAGGGGCTCTGCATCTCTGCCCAGCCTGTCAAGAGTGACCAAATGGGTGTTTAGTATCCCCAGGGGCTCTGCATCTCTGCCCAGCCTGTCAAGAGTGACCAAATGGGTGTTTAGCTTCCCCAGGGGCTCTGCATCTCTGCCTGTCAAGAGTGACCAAATGGGTGTTTAGCATCCCCAGTGGCTCTGCATCTCTGCCCAGCCTGTCAAGAGTGACCAAATGGGTGTTTAGCATCCCCAGGGGCTCTGCATCTCTGCCCAGCCTGTCAAGAGTGACCAAATGGGTGTTTAGCATCCCCAGGGGCTCTGCATCTCTGCCCAGCCTGTCAAGAGTGACCAAATGGGTGTTTAGCTTCCCCAGGGGCTCTGCATCTCTGCCCAGCCTGTCAAGAGTGACCAAATGGGTGTTTAGCTTCCCCAGGGGCTCTGCATCTCTGCCTGTCAAGAGTGACCAAATGGGTGTTTAGCATCCCCAGGGGCTCTGCATCTCTGCCCAGCCTGTCAAGAGTGACCAAATGGGTGTTTAGCTTCCCCAGGGGCTCTGCATCTCTGCACAGCCTGTCAAGAGTGACCAAATGGGTGTTTAGCTTCCCCAGGGGCTCTGCATCTCTGCCTGTCAAGAGTGACCAAATGGGTGTTTAGCATCCCCAGGGGCTCTGCATCTCTGCCCAGCCTGTCAAGAGTGACCAAATGGGTGTTTAGCTTCCCCAGGGGCTCTGCATCTCTGCCCAGCCTGTCAATAGTGACCAAATGGGTGTTTAGCATCCCCAGGGGCTCTGCATCTCTGCACAGCCTGTCAAGAGTGACCAAATGGGTGTTTAGCTTCCCCAGGGGCTCTGCATCTCTGCCTGTCAAGAGTGACCAAATGGGTGTTTAGCATCCCCAGGGGCTCTGCGTCTCTGCCCAGCCTGTCAAGAGTGACCAAATGGGTGTTTAGCATCCCCAGGGGCTCTGCATCTCTGCCCAGCCTGTCAAGAGTGGCCTGAAGGGCGTTTAGCTTCCCCAGGGGCTCTGCATCTCTGCCTGTCAAGAGTGACCAAATGGGTGTTTAGCTTCCCCATGGGCTCTGCTTCTCTGCCCAGCCTGTCAAGAGTGACCAAATGGGTGTTTAGCATCCCCAGGGGCTCTGCATCTCTGCCTGTCAAGAGTGGCCTGAAGGGTGTTTAGCATCCCCAGTGGCTCTGCATCTCTGCCCAGCCTGTCAAGAGTGACCAAATGGGTGTTTAGCATCCCCAGGGGCTCTGCATCTCTGCCCAGCCTGTCAAGAGTGACCAAATGGGTGTTTAGCTTCCCCAGGGGCTCTGCATCTCTGCCTGTCAAGAGTGGCCTGAAGGGTGTTTAGCATCCCCAGTGGCTCTGCATCTCTGCCCAGCCTGTCAAGAGTGACCAAATGGGTGTTTAGCATCCCCAGGGGCTCTGCATCTCTGCCCAGCCTGTCAAGAGTGACCAAATGGGTGTTTAGTATCCCCAGGGGCTCTGCATCTCTGCCCAGCCTGTCAAGAGTGACCAAATGGGTGTTTAGCTTCCCCAGGGGCTCTGCATCTCTGCCTGTCAAGAGTGACCAAATGGGTGTTTAGCATCCCCAGTGGCTCTGCATCTCTGCCCAGCCTGTCAAGAGTGACCAAATGGGTGTTTAGCATCCCCAGGGGCTCTGCATCTCTGCCCAGCCTGTCAAGAGTGACCAAATGGGTGTTTAGCATCCCCAGGGGCTCTGCATCTCTGCCCAGCCTGTCAAGAGTGACCAAATGGGTGTTTAGCTTCCCCAGGGGCTCTGCATCTCTGCCCAGCCTGTCAAGAGTGACCAAATGGGTGTTTAGCTTCCCCAGGGGCTCTGCATCTCTGCCTGTCAAGAGTGACCAAATGGGTGTTTAGCATCCCCAGGGGCTCTGCATCTCTGCCCAGCCTGTCAAGAGTGACCAAATGGGTGTTTAGCTTCCCCAGGGGCTCTGCATCTCTGCACAGCCTGTCAAGAGTGACCAAATGGGTGTTTAGCTTCCCCAGGGGCTCTGCATCTCTGCCTGTCAAGAGTGACCAAATGGGTGTTTAGCATCCCCAGGGGCTCTGCATCTCTGCCCAGCCTGTCAAGAGTGACCAAATGGGTGTTTAGCTTCCCCAGGGGCTCTGCATCTCTGCCCAGCCTGTCAATAGTGACCAAATGGGTGTTTAGCATCCCCAGGGGCTCTGCATCTCTGCACAGCCTGTCAAGAGTGACCAAATGGGTGTTTAGCTTCCCCAGGGGCTCTGCATCTCTGCCTGTCAAGAGTGACCAAATGGGTGTTTAGCATCCCCAGGGGCTCTGCGTCTCTGCCCAGCCTGTCAAGAGTGACCAAATGGGTGTTTAGCATCCCCAGGGGCTCTGCATCTCTGCCCAGCCTGTCAAGAGTGGCCTGAAGGGCGTTTAGCTTCCCCAGGGGTTCTGCATCTCTGCCTGTCAAGAGTGACCAAATGGGTGTTTAGCTTCCCCATGGGCTCTGCTTCTCTGCCCAGCCTGTCAAGAGTGACCAAATGGGTGTTTAGCATCCCCAGGGGCTCTGCATCTCTGCCCAGCCTGTCAAGAGTGACCAAATGGGTGTTTAGCTTCCCCAGGGGCTCTGCATGTGTGGAGAGGATATTCTCCAGTCACCATCGCATGAGCCTGAAGCCCCAGACTGGCCAAACTCGTGTTTCTAAAAATGAATTCAAAGGCACTAAGTCCTTTTTTTTTCCCATTTAATTTGTATTTAACTCTGAATAAATCACAGGCTATAGGCTATACAGTTCAGACTGTAATGATTTAATAGAACAAAATGTTGTTTAAAATGCTGAGCGTATTTCTTTGTTGGCTATAGCCTTGAAATAATTTAAAGAATATAACCTACATTCTTTTATTTTTTTTTTAAATGTTTAAGTTTATAAGTTCTATTCTTCAAGAAACAACGGCTATTTATAGTTCAAAAACAGATGTTGGAACTGCAGATTGACCCTTTAAAATCACACATCAGTTCAACTGCAGATGTTGTGACCCTGTTCTTAAGACAGTACTTACTGGTGTTAATCAGGTCTCCTGTCTCCTCCTCCTCTTCTTCCTCTTTTTTCGATATGACAGTCATCTCCTCTTTCACTCCAAAAACTGCATCCTCCTCTTTTTCTTCCTCCTCTTCTTTTACTGTAATATCCTCCTCTTCTTTTACAGTAACATCCTCCTCCTCTTTAACTCTGAATGCGTCTTCCTCTTCTTCTTTCACTGTAACAGCCTCACCTTCTACTTCTTGTTTTACTGTAACATCCTCCTCTTCCTTCTCCTCTTTCACGACAACATTCAGCCACAGACCCTCTTTCTCCGTCCAGCAGACCTCTTCTTCTTTAGCAAGAGGAGAGTAGTTTGGGGAACTCATGGTCAAGGATGATAGCTAGCTAGTTAGCATTAGCGACTAGCCTAGTGCTAGGCCAATTTATCAAACCGGGCTACCTGACTAATAACAACAGAGTAAATGTTAATTTAAACGGGATAAGACGACAAAAGTGTGTTTAAAATACAGTGGTTAATATACACCGAAACCATGTAAAGAGCTTTAATATTTTCGTTTTTTAAATTTTGGCTAGAAAGCTACCGAAGCAGTTAGATCCATAGTAGCCGTGTTGTTGTTGTTGAAGTCCCGTCCACTAGATTATACGTCACACCGGCGACACCAAATAAATGATCCAAATCGCCGTCCGCTGAATGGAGTGGAGGAAACAGTTACTTTTATTATTGAGACAACAACAAAAGGGAATCACTTTCAATAATTGTTTTATTTCAAGTATAACATTTTTTTTTTTATAACGTTACAACATACAGTGCAATAGTAATGATACTTATAGTTGATAAATTCACTTTCACGGTGATCACTTGAAACAATGTGTATCTTTTACACACACACTAACCTGATAGGTAGGAAAACACACACTGTGTGTTCTGATTGGATAAGGAGTTGATTAATGCAACATACCAGTACACACACACACATTCCTCCATTCACCCCCCATTGGACTAGTAACCGAAAGGTTGCAAGTTAAAATCTCCGAGCTGACAAGGTAGAAATCTGTCATTCTGCCCCTGAACAGGCAATTAACCCACTGTTCCTAGGCCCCCCAGTACTAAACACATGTAGTGGACTGATTCTGTTCCCCCCCCAGTACTAAACACATGTAGTGGACTGATTCTGTTCCCCCCCCCCCCCCCCCCCCCCAGTACTAAACACATGTAGTGGACTGATTCCCAGTACTAAACACATGTAGTGGACTGATTCTGTTCCCCCCCCAGTACTAAACACATGTAGTGGACTGATTCTCGCAGAGCCAGGGTGTTTTGTAAGATGTTTACACACAGAAAATAATCCTGTAAGGCACTGTGTTATTTTTTAGTTTGCTCAATTTCACAAAAAAATAATGGAGAGGCGTTCCTAATTGCCAACAGAAGATGATCTTAAAAAGGTAAGGCATTTATTATATCGCTATTTCTGACTTGTGTCGCAACTCCTTGGTTGAAAATTATTTGTTATTGATTTGTGTGCTGTGCGCTGTCCTCAGATAATCGCATGGTTTGCTATCGCCGTAAAGACTTTTTTGAAATCTGACACGTTGGCTGGATTAACGACAAGTTAAGCTTTATTTTGGTGTATTGCACTTGTGATTTCATGGAAGTTTAATATTTATAGTAATTTAATTTGGCGCTCTGCCATTTCACCAGAAGTTGGCCAGGTGGGACGGTAGCATCCCACTGATCGCAAGAAATCACGATTGTGTCCCAAAGTTGATGGGCGTGTCCCCGAAGTTGATGGGTGTGTCCTGAAGTTGATGGGTGTGTCCCCAAAGTCACCCTCAATGTTTTGTCAGCAACACAAAGGAGGGCCCTCCAAGTGAGCTGGTAGGGGCAAAGGGGGGAGGGGGGGGCTGGTGGTTTCGGACTCAGGGAGGGTCCTCCTAGTGAGCTGGTAGGGGTGAGGGGGGGGGGGGGGGGGGGGGGGTTGGTACTCAGAGTAAACCTTGCAAAAGCTAAAAGACTCTAAAACTTAAAATGCGCCAGTTTATAAAGTAGATATTAAGCAGCAGTAATATTAATGGACCTGAAAACATGGTAAACAATACATGTTATTAATGAACCTGATTTATCAATGAAAACATGGTAAACAATACATGTTATTAATGAAAACACGGTAAACAATACATGTTATTAATGAAAACACGGTAAACAATACATGTTATTAATGAAAACATGGTAAACAATACATGTTATTAATGAAAACATGGTAAACAATACATGTTATTAATGAAAACATGGTAAACAATACATGTTATTAATGAAAACACGGTAAACAATACATGTTATTAATGAAAACATGGTAAACAATACATGTTATTAATGAAAACATGGTAAACAATACATGTTATTAATGAAAACATGGTAAACAATACATGTTAGTTGAGGTAATATGTACATGAAGGTATAAGTTATTAAAGTGACTATAGATGACAACAACAGAGAGTAGCAGCGGTGTAAAAGACGAGGAGAGGCAATGCAAATAGTCTGGGTAGCCGTTAGTCTGGGTAGCCATTAGTCTGGGTAGCCATTAGTCTGGGTAGCCATGAGTCTGGGTAGCCATTAGTCTGGGTAGCCATTAGTCTGGGTAGCCATTAGTCTGGGTAGCCATTAGTCTGGGTAGCCATTAGTCTGGGTAGCCATTAGTCTGGGTAGCCATGAGTCTGGGTAGCCATTAGTCTGGGTAGCCATTAGTCTGGGTAGCCATTAGTCTGGGTAGCCATTAGTCTGGGTAGCCATTAGTCTGGGTAGCCATTAGTCTGGGTAGCCATGAGTCTGGGTAGCCATTAGTCTGGGTAGCCATTAGTCTGGGTAGCCATTAGTCTGGGTAGCTATTAGTCTGGGTAGCCATTAGTCTGGGTAGCCATTAGTCTGGGTAGCCATTAGTCTGGGTAGCCATTAGTCTGGGTAGCCATTAGTCTGGGTAGCCATTAGTCTGGGTAGCCAATAGTCTGGGTAGCCATTAGTCTGGGTAGCCATTAGTCTGGGTAGCCATTAGTCTGCGTAGCCATTAGTCTGGGTAGCCATTAGTCTGGGTAGCCATTAGTCTGGGTAGCCAATAGTCTGGGTAGCCATTAGTCTGGGTAGCCATTAGTCTGGGTAGCCATTAGTCTGGGTAGCCATTAGTCTGGGTAGCCATTAGTCTGGGTAGCCATTAGTCTGGGTAGCCATGAGTCTGGGTAGCCATGAGTCTGCGTAGCCATTAGTCTGGGTAGCCATTAGTCTGGGTAGCCATGAGTCTGGGTAGCCATTAGTCTGGGTAGCCATTAGTCTGCGTAGCCATTAGTCTGGGTAGCCATTAGTCTGGGTAGCCATTAGTCTGGGTAGCCATTAGTCTGGGTAGCCATTAGTCTGGGTAGCCATTAGTCTGGGTAGCCATGAGTCTGCGTAGCCATTAGTCTGGGTAGCCATGAGTCTGCGTAGCCATTAGTCTGGGTAGCCATTAGTCTGGGTAGCCATGAGTCTGCGTAGCCATTAGTCTGGGTAGCCAGTAGTCTGGGTAGCCATTAGTCTGGGTAGCCATTAGTCTGGGTAGCCATTAGTCTGGGTAGCCATTTGACTAGATGTTCAGAAGTCTTATTGCTTGGGGATAGAAGCTGTTTAGAAGCCTCTTGGACCTAGACTTGGCGCTCCGGAACCGCTTGCTGTGCGGTAGCAGAGAGAACAGCCTATGAGTCTAACGGTTCTACTAAGACTAGGGTGGCTGGAGTCTTTGACCATTTTTAGGGCCTTCCTCTGACACCGCCTGGTATAGAGGTCCTGGATGGCAGGAAGCTTGGCCCCAGTGATGTAATGGGCCGTTCGCACTACCCTCTGTAGTGTTTTGCAGTGAGGATGGCAGTGAGGCAACCAGTGGCAACCAGCTGCACTCTCGATGGTGCAGCTGTAGAACCTTTTGAGGATCTGAGGACCCATGCCAAATCTTTTCACTCTCCTGAGGGGGAATAGGTTTTGTCGTGCCCTCTTCACAACTGTCTTGGTGTGCTTGGACCATGGTAGTTTGTTGGTGATGTGAACACCAAGGAACTTGAAGCTCTCAACCTGCTCCACTACAGCCCCGTCAATGAGAATGGGGGCGTGCTCGGTCCTCTTTTTCCTGTAGTCCACAATCATCTTCTTTGTCTTGATCACGTTGAGGGAGAGGTTGTTCTCCTGGCACCACATGGCCAGGTCTCTGACCTCCTCCCTATAGGCTGTTTCGTTGTTGTCAGTGATCAGGCCTACCTACTGTCATCGGTAAACTTAATGATGGTGTTGGAGTCGTGCCTGTCCGTGCAGTCATGAGTGAACATTGAGTACAGGAGGGGACTAAGCACACACCCCTGAGGGGCCCCAGTGTTGAGGATCAGCGTGGCAGATGTGTTGTTACCGACCCTTACCACCTGGGGGCGGCCCGTCAGGAAGTCCAGGATCCAGTTGCAGAGGGAGGTGTTTTGTCCCAGAGTCCTTAGCTTATTGATGAGCTTTGAGGGCACTATGGTGTTGAATGCTGAGCTGTCGTCAATGAATTGCATTCTCACATAGGTGTTCCTTTTGTCAAGGTGGGAAAGGGCAGTGTGGAGTGCAATAGATATAGCATCATCTGTGGATCTGTTGGGGCTGTATGCAAATTGGAGTGGGTCTAGGGTTTCTGTGATGATGCTGTTGATGTGAGCCATGACCAGCCTTTCATAGCACTTCATGGCTACAGACGTGAGTGCTACGGGTCGGTAGTCATTTAGGCAGGTTACCTTAATGTTCTTGGGCACTGGCTGGTGCTCTCATGCATGTTTCAGTGTTATTTTCCTCGAAGCGAGCATAGAAGTAGTTTAGCTGGTCTGGTAGGCTCATGTCACTGGGCAGCTCATGGCTGTGCTTCCCTTGGGAGTCTGTAATGGTTTACAAGCCATGTCTGAAGAGCGTCAGAAGTACCATTAAAACCCATCTAACAGAACACAGAGCCGGAGTAGGACGATTAAAACCCATCTAACAGAACACAGAGCCGGAGTAGGACGATTAAAACCCATCTAACAGAACACAGAGCCGGAGTAGGACGATTAAAACCCATCTAACAGAACACAGAGCCGGAGTAGGACGATTAAAACCCATCTAACAGAACACAGAGCCGTAGAGAGTAGGACGATTCGATCTTAATCCTGTATTGACGCTTTGCCTGTTTGATGGTTCGTCGGAGGGCATAGCGGGATTTCTTTTTTAGCTTCCAGGTTAGAGTCCCGCTCTTGAAAGTGGCAGCTCTAGCCTTTAGCTCAGTGCGGATGTTACCTGTAATTCATGGCTTCTGGTTGGGGTATGTACGTACGGTCAATGTTGGGACGATGTCCTCGATGCACTTATTGATGAAGCCAATGACTGATATGGTGTACTCCTCAATGCAATGCGGAGGAATCCCGGAACATATTCTAGTCAACTACTTCCGGCGCCGACAGAGATGGCCGCCTCGCTTCGCGTTCCTAGGAAACTATGCAGTTTTTTGTTTTTTTACGTGTTATTTCTTACATTAGTACCCCAGCTCATCTTAGGTTTCATTACATACAGTCGAGAAGAACTACTGAATATAAGATCAGCATCAACTCACCATCAGTACTACCAAGAATATGTTTTTCGCGACGCGGATCCTGTGTTCTGCCTTACAAACAGGACAACTGAGTGGATTCCATGCAGCGACCCAAAAAAAAAACAACTCCGAAAAAGAGGGAAACGAGGCGGTCTTCTGGTCAGACTCCGGAGACGGGCACATCGTGCACCACTCCCTAGCATTCTTCTTGCCAATGTCCAGTCTCTTGACAACAAGGTTGATGAAATCCGAGCAAGGGTAGCATTCCAGAGGGACATCAGAGACTGTAACGTTCTTTGCTTCACGGAAAAGTGGCTCACTGGAGTGACTCTATCCGAAGCGGTGCAGCCAACGGGTTTCTCCACACATCGCGCAGACAGAAACAAACAACTTTCTGGTAAGAAGAGGGGCGGCGGCGTATGCCTTATGACTAACGTGACATGGTGTGATGAAAGAAACATACAGGAACTCAAATCCTTCTGTTCACCTGATTTAGAATTCCTCACAATCAAATGTAGACCGCATTATCTACCAAGAGAATTCTCTTCGATTATAATCACAGCCGTATACATCCCCCCCCAAGCAGACACATCGATGGCTCTGAACGAACTTTATTTAACTCTTTGCAAACTGGAAACCATTCATCCGGAGGCTGCATTCATTGTAGCTGGGGATTTTAACAAGGCTAATCTGAAAACAAGACTCCCTAAATTTTATCAGCATATCGATTGCGCAACCAGGGGTGGAAAGACCTTGGATCATTGTTACTCTAACTTCCGCGACGCATATAAGGCCCTGCCCCGCCCCCCTTTCGGAAAAGCTGACCACGACTCCATTTTGTTGATCCCTGCCTACAGACAGAAACTAAAACAAGAGGCTCCCACGCTGAGGTCTGTCCAACGCTGGTCCGACCAAGCTGACTCCACACTCCAAGACTGCTTCCACCACGTGGACTGGGACATGTTTCGTATTGCGTCAGACAACAACATTGACGAATACGCTGATTCGGTGTGTGAGTTCATTAGAACGTGCGTTGAAGATGTCGTTCCCATAGCAACGATTAAAACATTCCCTAACCAGAAACCGTGGATTGATGGCAGCATTCGCGTGAAACTGAAAGCGCGAACCACTGCTTTTAATCAGGGGAAGGTGTCTGGTAACATGACCGAATACAAACAGTGCAGCTATTCCCTCCGCAAGGCTATCAAACAAGCTAAGCGTCAGTACAGAGACAAAGTAGAATCTCAATTCAACGGCTCAGACACAAGAGGCATGTGGCAGGGTCTACAGTCAATCACGGACTACAGGAAGAAATCCAGCCCAGTCACGGACCAGGATGTCCTGCTCCCAGGCAGACTAAACAACTTTTTTGCCCGCTTTGAGGACAATACAGTGCCACTGACACGGCCGGCAACGAAAACATGCGGTCTCTCCTTCACTGCAGCCGAGGTGAGTAAGACATTTAAACGTGTTAACCCTCGCAAGGCTGCAGGCCCAGACGGCATCCCCAGCCGCGCCCTCAGAGCATGCGCAGACCAGCTGGCTGGTGTGTTTACGGACATATTCAATCAATCCCTATACCAGTCTGATGTTCCCACATGCTTCAAGAGGGCCACCATTGTTCCTGTTCCCAAGAAAGCTAAGGTAACTGAGCTAAACGACTACCGCCCCGTAGCACTCACTTCCGTCATCATGAAGTGCTTTGAGAGACTAGTCAAGGACCATATCACCTCCACCCTACCTGACACCCTAGACCCACTCCAATTTGCTTACCGCCCAAATAGGTCCACAGACGATGCAATCTCAACCACACTGCACACCGCCCTAACCCATCTGGACAAGAGGAATACCTATGTGAGAATGCTGTTCATTGACTACAGCTCGGCATTCAACACCATAGTACCCTCCAAGCTCGTCATCAAGCTCGAGACCCTGGGTCTCGACCCCGCCCTGTGCAACTGGGTACTGGACTTCCTGACGGGCCGCCCCCAGGTGGTGAGGGTAGGCAACAACATCTCCTCCCCGCTGATCCTCAACACTGGGGCCCCACAAGGGTGCGTTCTGAGACCTCTCCTGTACTCCCTGTTCACCCACGACTGCGTGGCCACGCACGCCTCCAACTCAATCATCAAGTTTGCGGACGACACAACAGTGGTAGGCTTGATTACCAACAACGACGAGACGGCCTACAGGGAGGAGGTGAGGGCCCTCGGAGTGTGGTGTCAGGAAAATAACCTCACACTCAACGTCAACAAAACTAAGGAGATGATTGTGGACTTCAGGAAACAGCAGAGGGAACACCCCCCTATCCACATCGATGGAACAGTAGTGGAGAGGGTAGCAAGTTTTAAGTTCCTCGGCATACACATCACAGACAAACTGAATTGGTCCACTCACACAGACAGCATTGTGAAGAAGGCGCAGCAGCGCCTCTTCAACCTCAGGAGGCTGAAGAAATTTGGCTTGTCACCAAAAGCACTCACAAACTTCTACAGATGCACAATCGAGAGCATCCTGGCGGGCTGTATCACCGCCTGGTACGGCAACTGCTCCGCCCTCAACCGTAAGGCTCTCCAGAGGGTGGTGAGGTCTGCACAACGCATCACCGGGGGCAAACTACCTGCCCTCCAGGACACCTACACCACCCGATGTCACAGGAAGGCCATAAAGATCATCAAGGACATCAACCACCCGAGCCACTGCCTGTTCACCCCGCTATCATCCAGAAGGCGAGGTCAGTACAGGTGCATCAAAGCTGGGACCGAGAGACTGAAAAACAGCTTCTATCTCAAGGCCATCAGACTGTTAAACAGCCACCACTAACATTGAGTGGCTGCTGCCAACACACTGACACTGACTCAACTCCAGCCACTTTAATAATGGGAATTGATGGGAAATGATGTAAATATATCACTAGCCACTTTAAACAATGCTACCTTATATAATGTTACTTACCCTACATTATTCATCTCATATGCATACGTATATACTGTACTCTATATCATCAACTGTATCCTTATGTAATACATGTATCACTAGCCACTTTAAACTATGCCACTTTGTTTACATACTCATCTCATTTGTACATACTGTACTCGATACCATCTACTGTATCTTGCCTATGCTGCTCTGTACCATCACTCATTCATATATCCTTATGTACATATTCTTTATCCCCTTACACTGTGTACAAGACAGTAGTTTTGGAATTGTTAGTTAGATTACTTGTTGGTTATTACTGCATTGTCGGAACTAGAAGCACAAGCATTTCGCTACACTCGCATTAACATCTGCTAAACATGTGTATGTGACAAATAAAATTTGATTTGATTTGATTTGAGTCTGTGATAGCAAAACAGTCCTGTAGTTTAGCATCTGCTCCCTGTGACCACCTTTTTATTGATAGAGTCACTGGTGCTTCCTGCTTTAATTTTTTCTTTGTAAGCAGGAATCAGGAGGATAGAATTATGGTCAGATTTGCCAAAAGGAGGGTGAGGGAAAGCTTTGTACGTGTGTATAGAGTTTTTTTTCTCCTCTTGCACATTTAACATGTTGATAGAGATTTGGTAAA
Source organism: Oncorhynchus clarkii lewisi (assembly GCF_045791955.1). Lineage (NCBI taxonomy): Eukaryota > Metazoa > Chordata > Actinopteri > Salmoniformes > Salmonidae > Oncorhynchus > Oncorhynchus clarkii. Next base: position 25,076 of record NW_027257955.1, read on the forward strand.
ACTGATTTAAATTTCCCTGCATTAAAGTGCCCGGCCACTAGGAGGCGCCGCCTCTGGATGAGCATTTTCTTGTTTGCTTATGGCGGAACACAGCTCATTCAATGCTGTCTTAGTGCCATCCTCTAGCTGTTTACATACCACAGTCAAAGAATACAGTTGAAAACTCTCTAGGTAGATAGTGTGGTCTACAGTTTATCATGAGAAACTCTACCTCAGACCAGCAATAGCTCGAGACTTCCTAAGATATAGTGCAGTTGTTTACAAAAATACATAGTCCCCCGCCCCTTGTCTTACCAGACGCTGTATGTTCTATCCAACCGGTGCAGTGTATAACCAGCTGTATGTTGATAGTGTCGTCATTCAGCCACGACTCAGTGAAGCATAAGATATTACAGTTTTTAATGTCCCGTTGGTAGTTTAATCCCGTTGGTAGTTTAATCCCGTTGGTAGTTTAATCCCGTTGGTAGTTTAATCCCGTTGGTAGTTTAATCCCGTTGGTAGTTTAATCCCGTTGGTAGTTTAATCCCGTTGGTAGTTTAATGCAAATAAACAATTAAAAAAAACACAATCGGTTGGGGGCCTTCTTCTCCGGCGCCATTCCACTCTGTGTTCTACAACCCAGGTCTGGTGTTGGAGATCATTCCACACTCTGTGATCTACTACCCAGGTCTGGTGTTGGAGATCATTCCACACTCTGTGTTCTACTACCCAGGTCTGGTGTTGGAGGTCATGTAGATCTCCTGTGTGTATCTTTTAAAAATGTAAATCAGAGAACTTGAATGACATACGGCTTCTCTCCAGTATGTGTTCTCTGGTGCCGCTTTAAATAATGTGATGTTGAAAAGCTTTTCCCACAATCTGAACAGTGGTAAGGTTTCTCTCCAGTGTGTGTCTGTTTATGATAACTCAGGCTACTTGTGAAAGCATATCTCTTCTCACACCAATCACAACCATACGGCTTCTCTCCAGTATGTGTTCTCTGGTGCCGCTTTAAATAATGTGATGTTGAAAAGCTCTTCTCACAGTCGGAGCAGTGGTAAGGTTTTGGCTTCTGTCCTTTGTGTGCCAGCTGGTGTGTTTTCAGACTACTTGAATGAACAAAATTACTCCCACAGTCGGGGCAGTGGTATGGTTTTTCCCCAGTGTGTATTCTCTTGTGTACATTCAGGTGGACTAACCGAAGGAATCTCTTCCCACATAGATCACAGCTATAAGGCTTCAGTCCTGTGTGTATCCGCTGGTGCAGCTTCAAATACTTTGCAGTTGAAAAGCTTTTCCCACAATCTGAACAGTGGTAAGGATTCTCTCCAGTGTGTGTCTGTTGTCTGTTGGTGTGATTTCATGTTGCTTGGCTTAGTAAATCTCTTCCCAAATTGATCACAGCCATAAGATGTATTTCCTGTGTGAATTCTAAGGTGTGATTTCAATGAATGTGATTCAGAGAAAGTCATTCCACACTGAGAGCAGTGGTATGGCTTTTCTCCTGTGTGGATTCTTTCTCTGGAGAGACTCTTCTCTGCCTCGTCAGCGTCATGAGGTTGTTGAGGCTCTCCAGAGGATCCACGATAGTCACGTCTCTCTCCTGTGTGAACAACAAAGTCAGACGGATGGTTAACTTTGACCTTCTTCTAGTCCATCCTAAATCCAACCAGAGACATTGTTGATTAATATTATAACGTGTCGTTTTCACATCACTTCATGATTTGGGCATATTCACATATTAATGTGATAATTATCTAATTTAAAATAAATCTGTGGTGGAAATATACCAGTATAACAGAACTCTGCGGGTTGTCCTGGAAACTAGAGGTCGACCGATTAATCGGAATGGCCGATTAATTAGGGCCGATTTCAAGTTTGCATAACAATCAGAAATCAGTATTTTTTTTTTTTTTTACACCTTTATTTAATCTTTATTTAACGAGGCAAGTCAGTTAAGAACACATTCTTATTTTCAATGATGGACTAGGAACGGTGGGTTAACTGCCTTGGTCAGGGGCAGAACGACAGATTTTCACCAGCTCGGGGGATCTAATCTTGCAACCTTACAGTTAACTAGTCCAACGCAATAACGACCTGCCTCTCTCTCGTTGCACTCCACCTGCCTGTTAGGCGAATGCAGTAAGCCAAGGTAAGTTGCTAGCTAGCATTAAACTTATCTTATAAAAAACAAATCAATCAACCATAATCACTAGTTAACTACACGTGGTTGATGATATTACTAGTTTATCTAGCGTGTCCTGCATTGCATATAATCGATGCAGTGTGTATCGTTGCTCCAATGTGTACCTAACCATAAACATCAATGCCTTTCTTAAAATCAATACACAGAAGTATATATTTTTAAACCTGCATATTTAGCTAAAAGAAATCCAGGTTAGCAGGCAATATTAACCAGGTGAAATTGTGTCACTTCTCTTGCGTTCATTGCATGCAGAGTCAGTGTATATGCAGCAGTTTGGGCTGCCTAACAACATGGTTGATGATATTACTAGATATTATCTAGCGTGTCCTGCATTGCATATAATCTGACTGAGCATACAAGTATCTAAATATCTGACTGAGCGGTGGTAGGCAGAAGCAGGCGCGTAAACATTAATTCAAACAGCCCTTTCGTGCATTTTGCCAGCAGCTCTTCGTTGTGCGTCAAGCATTGCTCTGTTTATGACTTCAAGCCTATCAACTCCCGAGATGAGGCTGGTGTAACCACAGTGAAATGGCTAGCTAGTTAGCGCGCGCTAATAGCGTTTCAAACGTCACTTGTTCTGAGCCTTGGAGTGGTTGTTTCCCTTGCTCTGCATGGGTAACGCTGCCTGAAGGGTGGCTGTTATCGTTGTGTTCCTGGTTCGAGCCCAGGGAGGAGCGAGGAGAGGGACGGAAGCTATACTGTTACACTGGCAATACTATAGTGCCTATAAGAACATCCAATAGTCAAAGGTTAATGAAATTGTACAGAGGGAAATAGTTCAATAATTCCTATAATGACTACAACCTAAAACTTCTTACCTGGGAATATTGAAGACTCATGTTAAAAGGAACCACCAGCTTTCATATGTTCTGAGCAATGAACTTAAACGTTAGCTTTCTTACATGGCACATATTGCACTTTTACTTTCTTCTCCAACACTTTGTTTTTGCATTATTTATACCAAATTGAACATGTTTCATTATTTATTTGAGGATAAATTGATTTTATTGATGTATTATATTAAGTTAAAATAAGTGTTCATTCAGTATTTGTCATTATTACAAATAAAAATTAAATTGGCCCGATTAATCGGTATCGGTATTGGCGTTGAAAAATCATAATCGGTCGACCTCTACTGGAAACAGACATCAGTCTATCTAACAGGACTCTCCAGGTTGTCCTGGAAACAGACACCAGTCTATCTATCTAACAGGACTCTGCAGGTTGTCCTGGAAACAGACACCAGTCTATCTAACAGGACTCTGCAGGTTGTCCTGGAAACAGACACCAGGGGGCAGATATATTCCATTTGTTCAAACTAAACTACAGAACCTACTTTGATGTGTCAAATCTCCCTCTTCCTCCTCTTGTCCTCCTCTTGTAGTTCCACTCAGCCTCAGTATTTTCCTGCAGTCCACCAGCCTCACAGACACCCTCTTCAGACCCAGCAGTAAGGTGACACCAGAAGAGGTACGACCCGGGGACTCTGGGAGGGTGAACATTTGTTATATTTATTTAAAAAACACAGTACCAGTCAAAAGTTTGAACACCTACACATTCAAGAGTTTTTCTATATTTTTTTACTATTTCTACATTGTAGAATAATAGTGAAGACATTAAAAGTATGAAATAACACACATGGAATCATGTAGTAACCAAAAAAAAGTGTTCAACAAATCTAAATATGTTTTAGATTCTTCAAAGTAGCCACCCGTTGCCTTGGTGACAGCTTTGTACACTCTTGGCATTCTCTTAACCAGCTTCATGAGGTCACCTGGAATATATTTCAATTAACAGGTGTGCCTTGTTAAAAGCTAATTTCTGGAATTTCTTTCCTTCTTAATGTGTTTGAGTCAATCAGTTGTGTCGTGACAAGGTAGAGGTGGAATACTGAAGATAGCCATATTATGGCAAGAACAGCTCAAAAAGCAAAGAGAAACAACAGTCCATCATTAAGTTAAGACATGAAGGTGAGTCAATCTGGAAAATGTCAAGAAAGTTGTCATGAGCACCGCCATAGGAAAGGAAGACCCAGAGTTACCTCTGCTGCAGAGGATAAGTTCATTAGAGTTACCAAACTCAGATTGCAGCCCAAATAAATGCTTTACAGATTTCAAATAAGAGACAAATCTCAACATCAACTGTTCAGAGACTGCAGGAATCAGGCCTTCACGGTTGAATTACTGCAAGGAAACCACTACTAAAGGACACCAATAGGAAGAAGAGACTTGCTTGGGCCAAGAAACACGAGCAATGGGCATTAAGCCGGCGGATATCTGTCCTTTTGTCTGATGTGTCCAAATTTGAGATTTTTGGTTCCAATCGCCGTGTCTTTGTGAGAAGCAGAGTAGGTTTACGGATGATCTCAGCATGTGTGGTTCCCACCGTGAAGCATGGAGGAGGAGGTGTTATGGTGTGGGGCTGCTTTACTGGTGACACTGTTTGTGATTTATTTAGAATTCAAGGCACACTTAACCAGAATGGCTACCACAACATTCTGCAGCGATATGCCATCTCATCTAGTTTGCGCTTAGTGGGACTATCAATTGTTTTTCAACAGGACCATGACCCAACACACCTCTAGGCTGTGGAAGGGCTATTTCACCGAGAAGGAGAGTGATGGAGTGCTGCATCAGATGACCTGCCCTCCACAATCACCTGACACCTGTGTGTCAAGAAGCAGTGGCTTCTTGACTCTTGACATTCGCAGAGTCCGTAGGGGAATTGCAGCGATGAGACAAGATCGTAACTACCATTTGGATAGCACGAGAAAGGGGGTAACGCCCAGAAAAGTTTGAATACATTGTCCTGTCAATCCAGCATGACTTCTGCTGCGTTCAAAACAACTAGAAACTCAGAAATAGGAAATCTCAGACTACAGTGAGTTCAAGACAAGTATGAACTCGGATAAAACTAGCTCCGACTGGGAAAATACGGAAAATAATTTAACGGTCATCCAACTCTGAATTTCAAGTCGGGATTTCAGGTCTCTTTCAAGAGCCCACAAGAAGGACTCACTTTTCCTGTTCAAGTGAGCACAACAAGGTGAGTCCAAAAATGTACTGTATGCTGCTGTATAAATGATGGAATATGCCAGGGAGATATGTATACTGTAGCTGAGAAAGTAATACTAAGTGTATGCTGTTGGTAGCCCATGTTTCTCACCCTAATAATGTGGTCTCTTTCCTCTCTCAAAACTTAGCCTACTGTTCTTACTTGGTGGTGCACATGTAGCCTATAACCTGTTTTAGAGAAATGTAACCAATGAATATTGTATGAGCTTTCAATGTCTGTTTATTTATATTCCCCCTTTATTTATCCTACAGTTCTGACTTGGTGTGCAGGGAGAACATTGTAAGAACATTGTCTGTTTATTTATATTCCCCCTATAGATACCCTAATAGAGAGTTACTCTAGTATGAGTATAGATACCTTAGTATGAGTATAGATACCTTAGAGAGTTACTCTAGTATGAGTATAGATACCTTAGAGAGTTACTCTAGTATGAGTATAGATACCTTAGTATGAGTATAGATACCTTAGTATGAGTATAGATACCTTAGTATGAGTATAGATACCTTAGTATGAGTATAGATACCTTAGAGTTACTCTAGTATGAGTATAGCTACCTTAGAGAGTTACTCTAGTAAAAGTGAAAGTTACTGAGTAAAATACTACACGAGAAAAAGTCTAAACGCATTTGGTTCTAAATATACTTAAGTACCAAAAGTAAAAGTATAAATAATTTCAAATTCCCAATATTAAGCAAAGCAGACGACACCATTTAATTGTTTTTAAAAATGTACGGATACCCTCCAACATAATTTACAAACGATGCATTCCTGTTTAGTGAGAGCCAAATCAGAGGCAGTAGGGACGACCAGGGATGTTCTCTGTTTAGTGAGTCAGCCAGATCAGAGTCAGTAGGGATGACCAGGTAGGTGTTCTCTGTTTAGTGAGTCAGCCAAATCAGAGGCAGTTGGGACGACCAGGTAGGTGTTCTCTGTTTAGTGTGTCAGCCAGATCAGAGGCAGTTGGGATGACCAGGTAGGTGTTCTCTGTTTAGTGAGTCAGCCAGATCAGAGGCAGTAGGGATGACCAGGTAGGTGTTCTCTGTTTAGTGAGTCAGCCAAATCAGAGGCAGTTGGGACGACCAGGTAGGGGTTCTCTGTTTAGTGAGTCAGCCAAATCAGAGGCAGTGGGACGACCAGGGATGTTCTCTGTTTAGTGAGTCAGCCAGATCAGAGACAGTAGGGATGACCAGGTAGGTGTTCTCTGTTTAGTGAGTCAGCCAAATCAGAGGCAGTAGGGACGACCAGGGATGTTCTCTGTTTAGTGAGTCAGCCAAATCAGAGGCAGTTGGGACGACCAGGTAGGTGTTCTCTGTTTAGTGAGTCAGCCAAATCAGAGGCAGTAGGGACGACCAGGGATGTTCTCTGTTTAGTGAGTCAGCCAAATCAGAGGCAGTTGGGATGACCAGGTAGGTGTTCTCTGTTTAGTGAGTCAGCCAGATCAGAGGCAGTAGGGATGACCAGGTAGGTGTTCTCTGTTTAGTGAGTCAGCCAAATCAGAGGCAGTTGGGACGACCAGGTAAGTGTTCTCTGTTTAGTGAGTCAGCCAAATTAGAGGCAGTAGGGACGACCAGGGATGTTCTCTGTTTAGTGAGTCAGCCAAATCAGAGGCAGTAGGGATAACCAGGTAGGTGTTCTCTTGATAAGTGCATTCGTTTTTAGTGAGAGCCAGATCAAAGGCAGTAGGGATGACCAGGTAGGTGTTCTCTGTTTAGTGAGTCAGCCAGATCAGAGGCAGTTGGGATGACCAGGTAGGTGTTCTCTGTTTAGTGAGTCAGCCAGATCAGAGGCAGTTGGGATGACCAGGTAGGTGTTCTCTGTTTAGTGAGTCAGCCAGATCAGAGGCAGTTGGGATGACCAGGTATGTGTTCTCTGTTTAGTGAGTCAGCCAGATCAGAGGCAGTTGGGATGACCAGGTAGGTGTTCTCTGTTTAGTGAGTCAGCCAGATCAGAGGCAGTTGGGATGACCAGGTAAGGTGTTCTCTGTTTAGTGAGTCAGCCAGATCAGAGGCAGTTGGGATGACCAGGTAGGTGTTCTCTGTTTAGTGAGTCAGCCAGATCAGAGGCAGTTGGGATGACCAGGTATGTGTTCTCTGTTTAGTGAGTCAGCCAGATCAGAGGCAGTAGGGATGACCAGGTAAGTGTTCTTTGTTTAGTGAGTCAGCCAGACCAGAGGCAGTTGGGATGACCAGGTAGGTGTTCTCTGTTTAGTGAGTCAGCCAGATCAGAGGCAGTTGGGATGACCAGGTAGGTGTTCTCTGTTTAGTGAGTCAGCCAGATCAGAGGCAGTTGGGATGACCAGGTATGTGTTCTCTGTTTAGTGAGTCAGCCAGATCAGAGGCAGTTGGGATGACCAGGTAGGTGTTCTCTGTTTAGTGAGTCAGCCAGATCAGAGGCAGTTGGGATGACCAGGTAAGGTGTTCTCTGTTTAGTGAGTCAGCCAGATCAGAGGCAGTTGGGATGACCAGGTAGGTGTTCTCTGTTTAGTGAGTCAGCCAGATCAGAGGCAGTTGGGATGACCAGGTATGTGTTCTCTGTTTAGTGAGTCAGCCAGATCAGAGGCAGTAGGGATGACCAGGTAGGTGTTCTCTGTTTAGTGAGTCAGCCAAATCAGAGGCAGTAGGGACGACCAGGGATGTTCTCTGTTTAGTGAGTCAGCCAAATCAGAGGCAGTTGGGACGACCAGGTAGGTGTTCTCTGTTTAGTGAGTCAGCCAAATCAGAGGCAGTAGGGACGACCAGGGATGTTCTCTGTTTAGTGAGTCAGCCAAATCAGAGGCAGTTGGGATGACCAGGTAGGTGTTCTCTGTTTAGTGAGTCAGCCAGATCAGAGGCAGTAGGGATGACCAGGTAGGTGTTCTCTGTTTAGTGAGTCAGCCAAATCAGAGGCAGTTGGGACGACCAGGTAAGTGTTCTCTGTTTAGTGAGTCAGCCAAATTAGAGGCAGTAGGGACGACCAGGGATGTTCTCTGTTTAGTGAGTCAGCCAAATCAGAGGCAGTAGGGATAACCAGGTAGGTGTTCTCTTGATAAGTGCATTCGTTTTTAGTGAGAGCCAGATCAAAGGCAGTAGGGATGACCAGGTAGGTGTTCTCTGTTTAGTGAGTCAGCCAGATCAGAGGCAGTTGGGATGACCAGGTAGGTGTTCTCTGTTTAGTGAGTCAGCCAGATCAGAGGCAGTTGGGATGACCAGGTAGGTGTTCTCTGTTTAGTGAGTCAGCCAGATCAGAGGCAGTTGGGATGACCAGGTATGTGTTCTCTGTTTAGTGAGTCAGCCAGATCAGAGGCAGTTGGGATGACCAGGTAGGTGTTCTCTGTTTAGTGAGTCAGCCAGATCAGAGGCAGTTGGGACGACCAGGTAAGGTGTTCTCTGTTTAGTGAGTCAGCCAGATCAGAGGCAGTTGGGATGACCAGGTAGGTGTTCTCTGTTTAGTGAGTCAGCCAGATCAGAGGCAGTTGGGATGACCAGGTATGTGTTCTCTGTTTAGTGAGTCAGCCAGATCAGAGGCAGTAGGGATGACCAGGTAAGTGTTCTTTGTTTAGTGAGTCAGCCAGACCAGAGGCAGTTGGGATGACCAGGTAGGTGTTCTCTGTTTAGTGAGTCAGCCAGATCAGAGGCAGTAGGGATGACCAGGTAGGTGTTCTCTGTTTAGTGAGTCAGCCAGATCAGAGGCAGTAGGGATGACCAGGTAGGTGTTCTCTGTTTAGTGAGTCAGCCAGATCAGAGGCAGTAGGGATGACCAGGTAGGTGTTCTCTGTTTAGTGAGTCAGCCAGATCAGAGGCAGTAGGGATGACCAGGTAGGTGTTCTCTTGATAACTGCGTGAATTGGACCATTTTTTTTGTCCTGCCAAGCATTTTAAATGTAACAAGTACTTTGGGGTGTCAAGGAAAATGTATGGAGTAAAAAGTATACTATTTTCTTTTAGGAATGTGGTGAAGTAAAAGTAAAAGTAGTCAAAAATATAAATAGTAAAGTAAAGTACAGATACCCCCCAAAACTACTTAAGTAGTACTTTATAGTATTTCTACTTAAGTAGTACTTTATAGTATTTCTACTTAAGTAGTACTTTATAGTATTTCTACTTAAGTAGTACTTTAAAGTATTTCTACTTAAGTAGTACTTTATAGTATTTCTACTTAAGTAGTACTTTAAAGTATTTCTACTTAAGTAGTACTTTAAAGTATTTCTACTTAAGTAGTACTTTAAAGTATTTCTACTTAAGTAGTACTTTATAGTATTTCTACTTAAGTAGTACTTTAAAGTATTTCTACTTAAGTAGTACTTTATAGTATTTCTACTTAAGTAGTACTTTAAAGTATTGCTACTTTAAGTAGTACTTTGAAGTATTTCTACTCCAGTACTTTACCTCACTTCGTTAATGTATTGTTTAGTGTTGTGTAGTGGCGTTGCAGACATGCATATTGTTTTTAAATCAGTTTGCCCCCCCACCAAGATGTACATGTTAAAATCACCCCTTGCTCCAAAAATACAATTTCGTGAAAATCATGGTATTATTTTGGTCCTGGTTTCATGAGCAACCACTCAGTACTTACTGGTGTTAATCAGATCTCTTATCTTCTCCTCTTCTTGTTCTTCTTTCGATGTGACAGTCATCTCTCCTTCCTCCTCTTTCACTGCAAAAACTTCATCCTCCTCTTCCTCTTTCACTCTGAAAGCGTCTTCTTCTTGTTTCACTGTAACAGACTCACCCTCTACTTCTTGTTTCACTGTAACAGACTCCTCTTCCTTCTCCTCTTTCACGACAACATTCAGCCACAGAGGTTCTTTAGCGGGAGGTGAACAGCGTAGTGAACTCATATTCCGGGTTGTCAGCTAACTAACACCGTAGTAAATATTAAATTAAATGGGATAACTAGCTGGACGACAGAAGTGTGTTTAAACTACAGTGGCTGTTATACATGAATGAGTCAATGTTTAGGCGAGCAGGCGACCGAGGTGGTTGACCATTTTTCATTGAAATATAAAACAACGTGGCTGCCGACCTGGGTTGTCATTAGTTACCACAGCCACAAAGAAGGCATTGGCTATGGTAAAAAAAAAATATGAAAACAAACATTTGCTTTTCAGTCTTTTAACTTAAAAGGGCAGGGTTAGGAATGACGTTAGCAGATTTTAAGAAGAGAAGTTGAAGAAATAGACAAGGTTTTAGTAATAATTATGACTTTGTGACTGTGGTAACTAGTGACAAACGTCGAGCTGTTGGTGAAAGAACCAGTCCAATAAATTACACGTCACTCTGGCAGACTTGCCTGAAAGACATCGCCATCTGCTGACTGGAGTGTGTGAAACAGTTGAGGAATTTATTTTATTTTCAGACAAAAAGTTGGACTTTCAAAACAATTGTTTGAATTTTATTTCCAAAATAATATTATATAACGTTATATGAAATGACTGTCCCTGGGTCGAATCCGGGCTGATTGGGAGTCCCATAGGGTCTAGCTTCGTCAGAGGTAGGCCTTCATTGTTAATAAGAATTTGTTCTTAACTGACTTGCCTAGTTTTTTATTTAACCAGGTAGGCCAGTTGAGAACAAAGTTCTCATTTACAAACTGACACCCGGCCATCCCAGTTAAATAAAGCTTCAAATAAACATTCTAAGTGATCATTTGAAAAATGTAGGTTGGGATTCAAATCTGAATCTGTTTAATATAATCCTCTCCCTCTCTCTGACCTTCTTTCCTTCACTATCTATCCCTCTTTCTCTCTCTATCCCTCTTTCTCTCACTCTGACCCTCTTTCTCTCTCTGACCCTCGATCTCTATACCTCTTTCTCTCTCTCGTCCAGTCTCTGACCCTCTTTCTCTCTGCCACACTCTCTGACCGTCTTTCTCTCTCTGACCCTCTTTCTCTCTCTGACCCTCTTTCTCTCTCTCATCCACCAGTAGATTTATTATAATGGAGTTGATAGTGACAACCATCCCCCTCCAACAGTATATTTATTATAATGGAGTTGACAGTGACAACCATCCACCAGTAGATGTATTATAATGGAGTTGATAGTGACAACCATCCACCAGTAGATTTATTATAATGGTGTTGATAGTGACAACCATCCCCCAGTAGATTTATTATAATGGAGTTGATAGTGACAACCATCCCCCAGTAGATTTATTATAATGGAGTTGATAGTGACAACCATCCCCATCCACCAGTTGATTTATTATAATGGAGTTGATAGTGACAACCATCCCCCAGTAGATTTATTATAATGGAGTTGATAGTGACAACCATCCCCCAGTAGATTTATTATAATGGAGTTGATAGTGACAACCATCCACCAGTAGATTTATTATAATGGAGTTGATAGTGACAACCATCCACCAGTAGATTTATTATAATGGAGTTGATAGTGACAACCATCCACCAGTAGATTTATTATAATGGAGTTGATAGTGACAACCATCCACCAGTAGATTTATTATAATGGAGTTGATAGTGACAACCATCCACCAGTAGATTTATTATAATGGAGTTGATAGTGACAACCATCCACCAGTAGATTTATTATAATGGTGTTGATAGTGACAACCACCCCCCAGTAGATTTATTATAATGGAGTTGATAGTGACAACCATCCACCAGTAGATTTATTATAATGGAGTTGATAGTGACAACCATCCCCCAGTAGATTTATTATAATGGAGTTGATAGTGACAACCATCCACCAGTATATTTATTATAATGGGGTTGATAGTGACAACCATCCACCAGTAGATTTATTATAATGGAGTTGATAGTGACAACCATCCACCAGTAGATTTATTATAATGGTGTTGATAGTGACAATCATCCCCATCCACCAGTTGATTTATTATAATGGAGTTGATAGTGACAACCATCCCCCTAAATGTTACAGCTTCTAGGATCTCCAAAACATGATATTTATTGTCCGCTGGGTTCGCTGGTGTACAGCCAGAGAACACAATAATTCCCACATACATCACAGTTATAAGGCTTCTCTCCTGTGTATTTTCTCCGGTGTTGCTTTAGGCTGCTTGATGAAACAAATCTGTTCCCAAGGTCGGAGCAGTGGTATGGTTCTCTGGAATGCGTGTGGTGTGTTCTCTGGTGTAAAATCAGTTCACTCGAGGCAGTAAAACCAATCACAGCCATTGGTTCTCTCTCTCTCGTGTGAATTCCTTGGTGAGATTGTAAAGACTGTGATGTTGAAAAACTCTTCCCAAAGTCAGGGCAGCAGTGAGGTTTATTTCCTGTGTGTACTCGCTGGTGTAAAACCAAATGTTCACCCCTTTGTTAATATGTATTGGCAATACTTCACTTAATGGTGAGGCATGGAATAATAAAACATGTATCTTTTGTCAGGCTGGATGTTTGAAATATGAGGTGATTTGAGTCATGCTTCTTCAGTAGTGGAATAAAGACAATTAGCATTTGAATGCTGTCAAGAAATACTGGAGTGATGTCAGATTGTTAATAAAACTGATTATAGACCAATTTATTGTACTGCTTTCATGTGTGTATATACACAAACATCTGCAACAATGATCAATTACATGTATTTTTTAAACAAGCAACTTTTTCAACTTGTAGAAAACAGCTAGCTACATTTTGAAGTGCTGCATTTTGATTAAAGTGGGTCACCAACATAGTAAGTGTAACACAGCTCTTTTTTTGTTAGTCACTTTGTTTAATAATACTCTTTCAATTCAGAGCCTGGATTTTCCCCTGAGGCTAATATCCATATCATGCTGCAATCAATTGAACAGGGCAAACGATAAGGTAGAACATCATTAAAATACTCCTACTACAATGTTAAAACATTCTACATTGTGACATCATTAAAATACTCATACTACAATGTTAAAACATTCTACATTGTGACATCATTAAAATACTCCTACTACAATGTTAAAACATTCTACATTGTGACATCATTAAAATACTCCTACTACAATGTTAAAACATTCTACATTGTGACATCATTAAAATACTCCTACTACAATGTTAACACATTCTACATTGTGACATCATTAAAATACTTCTACTACAATGTTAAAACATTCTACATTGTGACATCATTAAAATACTCCTTCTACAATGTTAAAACATTCTACATTGTGACATTATTTCATTGATATCATGAAACAACTCCTTCATGTATTTTCTGATGTTTAATCAGAGATCTTTTATCAGTGTATCTCTTGTCACATTGATTACAGCGATAAGGTTTCTCTCCTGTGTGTGTTCTCTGGTGTGATGTCAGATGGCTTGATATAGTAAAACACTTCCCGCATTGATCACAGCTATAAGGTTTCTCTCCTGTGTGTGTTCTCTGGTGTGAAGTCAGAGAGCTTGATATAGTAAAACACTTTCCGCATTGATCACAGCTATAAGGTTTCTCTCCTGTGTGTATTCTCTGGTGTGAAGTCAGAGAGCTTGATATAGTAAAACTCTTCCCACATTGATCACAGCTATAAGGTTTCTCTCCTGTGTGTGTTCTCTGGTGTGAAGTCAGAGAGTTTAATATAGTAAAACACTTCCCACATTGATCACAGCTATAAGGTTTCTCTCCTGTGTGTATTCTCTGGTGTCTTGTCAGATTGCTTGATGCAGCAAAACTCATCCCACATTGATCACAGCTATAAGGTTTCTTTCCTGTGTGTGTTCTCTGGTGTGAAGTCAGATTGCTTGATGCAGCAAAACTCATCCCACATTGATCACAGCTATAAGGTTTCTCTCCTGTGTGTGTTCTCTGGTGTGAAGTCAGATGGCTTGATATAGTAAAACACTTCCCACATTGATCACAGCTATAAGGTTTCTCTCCTGTGTGTGTTCTCTGGTGTGAAGTCAGATGGCTTGATATAGTAAAACTCCTCCCACATTGATCACAGCTATAAGGTTTCTCTCCAGTGTGTGTTCTCTGGTGTATTTTAAGTTCTGATAAAGATTTGCAACGCTTCCCACAGTGAGAGCAGCAGTGAGGATTCTTCCCTGTGGGTCTCTGTGGGTGTTTATTGAGGTGTTCTGATCTGGAGAGACTCTTCTCTGCCTCGTCAGCATCATGATGTTGTTGAGGCTCCCCAGAGGATCCACGATAGTCACGTCTCTCTCCTGTTTGAACAACAAAGTCAGACAGTCACTGTGATTTGTCATTGTCGTGAATGTTTAAAAGTTTTTTTACAAACTTTGACAATTTTCTTCAAACATTAATAAGACAGTCAAGTGAACAACAGTCATTACTTGTCTTAATTTTTCACACATTAGTCAATTTTTTTATTCTTCCAATAAGTTATTACAGTTGCTGAAACATTAGGCAGTGATCCAGACGACTTTAGGTCACCAATATTATGATGGTTATTATTATATAGAGGGGACTGTATTATTATATGGAGGGAGAGAGGGGACTGTATTCTTATATAGAGGGGACTGTATTATTATATAGAGGTGACTGTATTATTATATAGAGGGAGAGAGGGGACTGAATTATTATATAGAGGGAGAGAGGGGACTGTATTATTATATAGAGGGGACTGTATTATTATATAGAGGTGACTGTATTATTATATAGAGGTGACTGTATTATTATATAGAGGGGACTGTATTATTATATAGAGGGAGAGAGGGGACTGTATTATTATATAGAGGGAGAGAGGGGACTGTATTATTATATAGAGGGGGCTGTATTATTATTATATAGAGGGAGAAAGGGGACAGTATTATTATATAGAGGGAGAGAGGGGACTGTATTATTATATAGAGGGGACTGTATTATTATATAGAGGGGACTGTATTATTATATAGAGGGGACTGTATTATTATATAGAGGGGACTGTATTATTATATAGAGGGGACTGTATTATTATATAGAGGGGACTGTATTATTATATAGAGGGAGAGAGGGGACTGTATTATTATATAGAGGGGACTGTATTATTATATAGAGGGAGAGAGGGGACTGTATTATTATATAGAGGGAGAGAGGGGACTGTATTATTATATAGAGGGAGAGAGGGGACAGTATTATTATATAGAGGTGACTGTATTATTATATAGAGGGGACTGGATTATTATATAGAGGGGACTGTATTATTATATAGAGGGAGAGAGGGGACTGTATTATTATATAGAGGTGACTGTATTATTATATAGAGGGGACTGTATTATTATATAGAGGGGACTGTATTATTATATAGAGGGAGAGAGGGGACTGTATTATTATATAGAGGGGACTGTATTATTATATAGAGGGAGAGAGGGGACTGTATTATTATATAGAGGGAGAGAGGGGACTGTATTATTATATAGAGGGGACTGTATTATTATATAGAGGGAGAAAGGGGACTGTATTATTATATAGAGGGGACTGGATTATTATATACAGGGAGAGAGGGGACTGTATTATTATATAGAGGGAGAGAGGGGACAGTATTATTATATAGAGGGGACTGGATTATTATACACAGGGAGAGAGGGGACTGTATTATTATATAGAGGGAGAGAGGGGACAGTATTATTATATAGAGGGGACTGTATTATTATATAGAGGGAGAGAGGGGACTGTATTATTATATAGAGGGAGAGGGGGGACTGTATTATTATATAGAGGGGACTGTATTATTATATAGAGGGAGAGAGGGGACTGTATTATTATATAGAGGGGACTGTATTATTATATAGAGGGGACTGTATTATTATATAGATGGAGAGAGGGGACTGTATTATTATATAGAGGGGACTGTATTATTATATAGAGGGAGAGAGGGGACTGTATTATTATAGAGGGAGAGAGGGGACTGTATTATTATATAGAGGGGACTGTATTATTATATAGAGGGAGAGAGGGGACTGTATTATTATATAGAGGGGGCTGTATTATTCTATAGATGGAGAGAGGGGACTGTATTATTATATAGAGGGGACTGTATTATTATATAGAGGTGACTGTATTACTATATAGAGGGAGGGAGGGGACTGTATTATTATATAGATGGAGAGAGGGGACTGTATTATTATATAGAGGGAGAGAGGGGACTGTATTATTATATAGAGGGAGAGAGGGGACTGTATTATTATATAGAGGGGACTGTATTATTATATAGAGGGAGAGAGGGGACTGTATTATTATATAGAGGGGGCTGTATTATTCTATAGATGGAGAGAGGGGACTGTATTATTATATAGAGGGAGAGATGGGACTGTATTATTATATAGAGGGGACTGTATTATTATAAAGAGGGAGAGAGGGGACTGTATTATTATATAGAGGGGACTGTATTATTATATAGAGGGAGAAAGTGGACTGTATTATTATATAGAGGGGCCTGATTTATTATACACAGGGAGAGAGGGGACTGTATTATTATATAGAGGGGACTGTATTATTATATAGATGGAGAGAGGGGACTGGATTATTATACACAGGGAGAGAGGGGACTGTATTATTATATAGAGGGGACTGTATTATTATATAGAGGGGACTGTATTATTATATAGAGGGGACTGTATTATTATAGAGGGAGAGAGGGGACTGAGAGGGGACTGTATTATTATATAGATGGAGAGAGGGGACTGTATTATTATATAGAGGGAGAAAGGGGACTGTATTATTATATAGAGGGGACAGTATTATTATATAGAGGGGACTGTATTATTATATAGAGGGGACTGTATTATTATATAGAGGGGACTGTATTATTATATAGAGGGAGAGAGGGGACTGTATTATTATACAGAGGGAGAGAGGGGACTGTATTATTATATAGAGGGGACTGTATTATTATATAGAGGGAGAGAGGGGACAGTATTATTATATAGAGGGGACTGTATTATTATATAGAGGGAGAAAGGGGACTGTATTATTATATAGAGGGGACTGTATTATTATACAGAGGGAGAGAGGGGACTGTATTATTATATAGAGGGGGCTGTATTATTATACAGAGGGAGAGAGGGGACAGTATTATTATATAGAGGGGACTGTATTATTATTATATAGAGGGAGAGAGGGGACTGTATTATTATATAGAGGGGACAGTATTATTATATAGAGGGAGAGAGGGGACTGTATTATTATATAGAGGGAGAGGGGGGACTGTATTATTATATAGAGGGGACTGCATTATTATATAGAGGGGACTGTATTATTATATAGAGGGAGAGAGGGGACTGTATTATTATATAGAG
>NW_027257955.1:52500-105000 GCF_045791955.1 Oncorhynchus clarkii lewisi
TTTACACTGAGACTGTGGTAGTCTACTGTAAAATGTATAACCAAACACAAACCATGGATTTACACTGAGACTGTGGTAGTCTACTGTAAAATATATAACCAAACACAAACCATGGATTTACACTGAGACTGTGGTAGTCTACTGTAAAATGTATAACCAAACACAAACCATGGATTTACACTGAGACTGTGGTAGTCTACTGTAAAATGTATAACCAAACACAAACCATGGATTTACACTGAGACTGTGGTTTTGATTTAACAGTAAGTACATTAGTTAGGTACATTAAAAAAACATTTACTGTAAATAAACTACAGATGACAATTTGTTTTAGAGAACTACAGTAAAGTCTCCCTTAGTTTAATTCTGTTAACACGCTTTGTATCTGCACAGCTCTTCCTGTAAATGTGTTTCTGTCCAAACTAGTCCTTTAAGTAGTTACATTGGGGAGGAGGGGGGGGGGGGGGGGTACTTTACCATGGAATTGCCCGTTCGTAACAACTAGTCCTTTAAGTAGTTACATTGGAGAGAGGAGGGGGGGGGGGGGGGGGGGTACTTTACCATGTAATTGCCCGTTCGTAACAACTAGTCCTTTAAGTAGTTACATTGGGGAGGAGAGGGGGGGGGGGGGGGGGTACTTTACCATGGAATTGCCCGTTCTTAAAACCTGACATGTGGCTGGAGAACTGCATCCACTCCAATTCACAGACCAAAGGACTGACCATCCATGACATTAAACATCATAGTGTTTCCCATGTTGAGGCTATGCAGTGTTTGGGATACGACAGTTGAACTAAGGCATGTGTTTTATTCTTCAAGTATCAATGGCTATATAAGTCCAAATATGGATGCAGATCACCCCTTTAAACCCCCCACATCAGTTCAACAACTACAGAGCACCCCTTTTAAAACCCACCACATCAGTTCAACAACTACAGATCACCCCTTTAACCCCCCCACATCAGTTCAACAACTACAGATCACCCCCTTTAAACCCCCCACATCAGTTCAACAACTGCAGATCGCCCCTTTAAACCCCTCCACATCAGTTCAACAACTACAGATCACCCCCTTTAAACCCCCCACATCAGTTCAACAACTACAGATCACCCGTTTAAACCCCCCCACATCAGTTCAACAACTACAGATCACCCGTTTAAACCCCTCCACATCAGTTCAACAACTACAGATCACCCCCTTTAAACCCCCCACATCAGTTCAACAACTACAGATCACCCGTTTAAACCCCCCCACATCAGTTCAACAACTACAGATCACCCGTTTAAACCCCCCCACATCAGTTCAACAACTACAGATCACCCGTTTAAACCCCCCCACATCAGTTCAACAACTACAGATCGCCCCTTTAAACCCCTCCACATCAGTTCAACAACTACAGATCACCCCCTTTAAACCCCTCCACATCAGTTCAACAACTACAGATCACCCGTTTAAACCCCTCCACATCAGTTCAACAACTACAGATCACCCCCTTTAAACCCCCCACATCAGTTCAACAACTGCAGATCGCCCCTTTAAACCCCTCCACATCAGTTCAACAACTACAGATCACCCCCTTTAAACCCCTCCACATCAGTTCAACAACTACAGATCACCCCCTTTAAACCCCCCACATCAGTTCAACAACTGCAGTTTGTTCCCCTGTTTTGTAAGATTAGTATTTACTGGTGTGATAATCTTTTACCTCCCGTCTCCCCCGGCTCTTTTTCCTCTTTCACTCTGACCGAGTCTTCCTCTTCTTCTTTCACTGTAAAAACCTCATCCTCCTCTTCTTTCACTGTAAAAGCCTCTTTCTCTACTTTTGTTACTGTGATATCCTCCTCTTCCTTCTCCTCTTTCACGACAACGTTCAGCCACAGACCCTCTTTCTCCGTCCAGCAGACCTCTTCTTTATCAGGAGGAGAGTAGCTCAGTGAACTCATGGTCGGGGATGATAGCTAACAGTTAGCTAACAAGGCTAATGCTAACTTAACCAGCCAGCTACCGTTAGCTAACTAATAACAATAACAACGTAAATATGCAATGAAATTATATAATTAGCTAGATTGACAGAAGTGTGTTCAAAACACAGTGGCTAACATACATTAAAACGTCTAAAGAGATTTACTGGTTCGGTTATATTGTCTGGCAAGATACCGAGGTGGCCGACTGGCTAACTTCTTCTTCTCCAGTATAATAGAGCTCAGCAAACAAACGTTTAAAGGGGCATACTGCCACCTGCTGGAGGATACCATCAAATCATGGTTTGCTTCATTCTGTAACATTTTTTGTAAAATTAAATAAACAAATAAATCCCTACTAATGTATAACATACAGCCCCCCCCCCCCCCCAAACCAATTTCCCTCGATCATGCTTAGAAATGGTGACCAGATTCAGAGGCTATGCTACAGGACTGCTTTGCTATCGCTGATTGGAATATGTTTAGAGACTCTGCTGATAAAATGACAGGGATTCCACACTCAGAGCTACCACACATAGCTATCCCAGACAACCCTGAGACTACCACACACATAGTTATCCCAGACAACCCTGAGACTACCACACACAGAGCTATCCCAGACAACCCTGAGACTACCACACACAGAGCTATCCCATACAACCCTGAGACTACCACACACATAGCTATCCCAGACAACCCTGAGACTACCACACACAGAGCTATCCCAGACAACCCTGAGACTACCACACACAGAGCTATCCCAGACAACCCTGAGACTACCACACACAGAGCTATCCCAGACAACCCTGAGACTACCACACACATAGCTACCCCAGACAACCCTGAGACTACCACACACAGAGCTATCCCAGACAACCCTGAGACTACCACACACATAGCTATCCCAGACAACCCTGAGACTACCACACACATAGCTATCCCAGACAACCCTGAGACTACCACACACATAGCTATCCCAGACAACACTGAGACTACCACACACAGAGCTATCACAGACAACCCTGAGACTACCACACACAGAGCTATCCCAGACAACCCTGAGACTACCACACACAGAGCTATCCCAGACAACCCTGAGACTACCACACACAGAGCTATCACAGACAACCCTGAGACTACCACACACAGAGCTATCCCAGACAACCCTGAGACTACCACACACATAGCTGTCCCAGACAACCCTGAGACTACAACACACAGAGCTACCACACACATAGCTATCCCAGACAACCCTGAGACTACCACACACAGGGCTATCCCAGACAACCCTGAGACTACCACACTCTTATTGACAGTTGTGGCTGCTTTGTGTGATGTATTGTTGTCTCTACCTTACACTTTGTGATGTTGTCTATGCCCAATAATATTTGTACCATGTTTTGTTCTGCTACCATGTTGTGTTTCTGCCTTGCTATGTTGTGTTGCTACCTTGTTGTGTTGCTGCCTTGCTATGTTGTGTTGCTACCTTGTTGTGTTGCTGCCTTGCTATGTTGTGTTAATGCCTTGCTATGTTGTGTTGCTACCATGTTGTGTTGCTGCCTTGCTATGTTGTGTTGCTACCATGTTGTGTTGTGTTGCTACCATGCTGTGTTGCTACCATGCTGTGTTGCTGCCTTGCTTTGTTGTGTTGCTACCATGAAGGGCTGCTGCCATGCTGTGTTGCTACCTTGCTGTGTTGCTACCATGTTGTTGTCATGTTGTGTTGCTACCATGTTGTTGTCATGCTGTGTTGCTACCATGTTGTTGTCATGTTGTGTTTCTTCCATGTTTCTACCATGCTGTGTTGCTACCATGCTGTGTTGCTACCATGCTGTGTTGCTACTATGTTGTTGTCATGGTGTGTTGCTACCTTGCTGTGTTGCTACCATGTTGTTGTCATGCTGTGTTGCTACTATGTTGTTGTCATGTTGTGTTTCTTCCATGCTGTGTTGCTGCCTTGCTATGTTGTTGTCATGGTGTGTTGCTACCATGTTGTGTTGCTGCCTTGCTATGTTGTTGTCATGGTGTGTTGCTACCATGTTGTGTTGCTGCCTTGCTATGTTGTTGTCATGGTGTGTTGCTACCATGTTGTGTTGCTGCCTTGCTATGTTGTTGTCATGGTGTGTTGCTACCATGGTGTGTTGCTACCTTGCTGTGTTGCTACCATGTTGTTGTCATGTTGTGTTTCTTCCATGCTGTGTTGCTGCCTTGCTATGTTGTTGTCATGGTGTGTTGCTACCATGTTGTGTTGCTGCCTTGCTATGTTGTTGTTGGAAGGCTGGATTGGCCTGATTGGCTTGATTGGCCTTCCAATTCATCACAAAGGAGTTCGATGGGGTTGAGGTCAGGGCTCTGTGCAGGCCAATCAAGTTTTTCCACACCGATCTCAACAAACCATTTCTGTATGGAGAGTTTTTCCCCTCTGGTTGCACATTTAACATGCTGATAGAAATGAGGTAAAACTGATTTAAATTTCCCTGCATTAAAGTCCCCGGCCACTAGGAGCGCTGCCTCTGGATGAGCATTTTCCTGTTTGCTTATGGCCTCATAGAGTTGGTTGACTGCGGTCTTAGTGCCAGCATCGGTCTGTGGTGGTAAATAGACAGCTACGAATAATACAGATGAGAACTCTCTTGGTAGATAGTGTGGTCTACAGCTTATCATGAGGTACTCTACCTCGGGCGTGCAATACCTTGAGACTTCTTTAATATTAGACATTGCACACCAGCTGACCCCTTATACTCTGACCCTCTCGCTCATAGAGGTCCTTTAACATACTGTACGCTTAAAAAAAACTATTTGTCACAACAATCAATTATATAAAATTAATAATAATCAATTGATCCATGATGTGTACATATGGTGTCAATTTCAAACATTAGACAAGAAGACAGATCATAACATGACAACAATATGACATTTAGTGGCAGAAAGTATTCAACCAAAAAAACACGTATTTTCAACCAAAAACACTTGTGCTCATAGAGATGTTTGGAGCGTTTATCCGATATAAAAACAAAAGATTCAAAAGAAATAACAGTATTGCTGTTGTTTGAGTAAATATATTTGATGATACTTTACCCCCAACGTCACACTGGAGTTTTTTACAAATATAATCCATCATGGATCAAAAGCATTCTGAAAATCAACAAAACATGACAATACTTTTCCTCTCTCTCTCTCTCTCTGACCCTCTCTCTCCTTCTGACCCTCGCCCTCTCCCTCTGACCCTCGCTCTCCCTCTGACCCTCGCTCTCTCTCTCTCTGACCCTCACTCCCTCTCTCTGACCCTCGCTTCCTCTCTCTGACCCTCGCTCTCTGACCCTCGCTCCCCTCTCAGACCCCCCTCTCTCTGACCCTCGCTCCCTCTCTGACCCTCGCTCTGACCCTCGCTCTCCCTCTCTGACCCTCGCTCTCCCTCTCTGACCCTCGCTCCCCCTCGCTCCCTCTCTCTGACCCTCGCTCTCTCTCTCTCTCTCTGACCCTCGTTCTCTCTCTCTCTCTCTGACCCTCGTTCTCTCTCTCTCTCTCTGACCCTCACTCCCTCTCTCTGACCCTCACTTCCTCTCTCTGACCCTCTCTCCCTCTCTCTGACCCTCGCTCTCCCTCTCTGACCCTCGCTCCCCTCTCAGACCCCCCTCTCTCTGACCCTCGCTCCCTCTCTGACCCTCGCTCTGACCCTCGCTTCCTCTCTCTGACCCTCGCTCTGACCCTCGCTCCCCTCTCAGACCCCCCTCTCTCTGACCCTCGCTCCCTCTCTGACCCTCGCTCTGACCCTCGCTCTCCCTCTCTGACCCTCGCTCTCCCTCTCTGACCCTCGCTCCCCCTCGCTCCCTCTCTCTGACCCTCGCTCTCTCTCTCTCTCTCTGACCCTCGTTCTCTCTCTCTCTCTCTGACCCTCGTTCTCTCTCTCTCTCTCTGACCCTCACTCCCTCTCTCTGACCCTCACTTCCTCTCTCTGACCCTCTCTCCCTCTCTCTGACCCTCGCTCTCCCTCTCTGACCCTCGCTCCCCTCTCAGACCCCCCTCTCTCTGACCCTCGCTCCCTCTCTGACCCTCGCTCTGACCCTCGCTCTCCCTCTCTGACCCTCGCTCTCCCTCGCTCCCCCTCTCTGACCCTCGCTCCCCCTCGCTCCCTCTCTCTGACCCTCGCTCTCCCTCTCTGACCCTCGCTCCCCCCCTCTCTCTGACCGTATGGTGTTCATTTTTATAAAAACAAACAGAAAAAAGATAAGAGATCATAACACATGACAACAACATGACATTTAGTGGCAGAAAGTATTTTCAACCAAAAACACGCTCTCTCCCTCTCTCTCTCTGACCCTCGCTTTCCCTCCTACCCTCTCCCTCCCTGACCCCCCACCCCTGACTCCCCCATCTTTGACCCTCGCTCTCTCCCCCGTCTCTGACCCTATGGTGTTCATTTTTATAAAACAAACAGACAAAAAGATAAGAGATGTTTGGAGCGTTTATCCGATATAAAAACAAAAGATTCAAAAGAAATAACAGTATTGCTGTTGTTTGAGTAAATATATTTGATGATACTTTACCCCCAACGTCACACTGGAGTTTTTTACAAATATAATCCATCATGGATCAAAAGCATTCTGAAAATCAACAAAACATGACAATACTTTTCCTCTCTCTCTCTCTCTCTCTGACCCTCTCTCTCCTTCTGACCCTCACCCTCTCCCTCTGACCCTCGCTCTCCCTCTGACCCTCGCTCTCTCTCTCTCTGACCCTCACTCCCTCTCTCTGACCCTCGCTTCCTCTCTCTGACCCTCGCTCTCTGACCATCGCTCCCCTCTCAGACCCCCCTCTCTCTGACCCTCGCTCCCTCTCTGACCCTCGCTCTGACCCTCGCTCTCCCTCTCTGACCCTCGCTCTCCCTCTCTGACCCTCGCTCCCCCTCGCTCCCTCTCTCTGACCCTCGCTCTCTCTCTCTCTCTCTGACCCTCGTTCTCTCTCTCTCTCTCTGACCCTCGCTCTCTCTCTCTCTCTCTCTGACCCTCTTTCTCTCTCTCTCTCTCTGACCCTCGTTCTCTCTCTCTCTCTCTGACCCTCGCTCTCTCTCTCTCTCTCTCTCTGACCCTCGTTCTCTCTCTCTCTCTCTGACCCTCGCTCTCTCTCTCTCTCTCTCTGACCCTCGTTCTCTCTCTCTCTCTCTGACCCTCGTTCTCTCTCTCTCTCTCTCTGACCCTCACTCCCTCTCTCTGACCCTCACTTCCTCTCTCTGACCCTCTCTCCCTCTCTCTGACCCTCGCTCTCCCTCTCTGACCCTCGCTCCCCTCTCAGACCCCCCTCTCTCTGACCCTCGCTCCCTCTCTGACCCTCGCTCTGACCCTCGCTCTCCCTCTCTGACCCTCGCTCTGACCCTCGCTCCCCCTCGCTCCCTCTCTCTGACCCTCGCTCTCCCTCTCTGACCCTCGCTCTGACCCTCGCTCTCCCTCTCTGACCCTCGCTCTCCCTCTCTGACCCTCGCTCCCCCTCGCTCCCTCTCTCTGACCCTCGCTCTCTCTCTCTCTCTCTGACCCTCGTTCTCTCTCTCTCTCTCTGACCCTCGTTCTCTCTGACCCTCACTCCCTCTCTCTGACCCTCACTTCCTCTCTCTGACCCTCTCTCCCTCTCTCTGACCCTCGCTCTCCCTCTCTGACCCTCGCTCCCCTCTCAGACCCCCCTCTCTCTGACCCTCGCTCCCTCTCTGACCCTCGCTCTGACCCTCGCTCTCCCTCTCTGACCCTCGCTCTCCCTCGCTCCCCCTCTCTGACCCTCGCTCCCCCTCGCTTCCTCTCTCTGACCCTCGCTCTCCCTCTCTGACCCTCGCTCCCCCCCTCTCTCTGACCGTATGGTGTTCATTTTTATAAAAACAAACAGAAAAAAGATAAGAGATCATAACACATGACAACAACATGACATTTAGTGGCAGAAAGTATTTTCAACCAAAAACACGCTCTCTCCCTCTCTCTCTCTGACCCTCGCTTTCCCTCCTACCCTCTCCCTCCCTGACCCCCCACCCCTGACTCCCCCATCTTTGACCCTCGCCCTCTCCGTCTCTGACCCTCGCTCTCTCCCCCGTCTCTGACCCTACGGTGTTCATTTTTATAAAACAAACAGACAAAAAGATAAGAGATCGTAACATGACAACAATATGACATGTAGAACACTGTACATCCCAGTGAGCACAATACGTTAATAAGACGTATTGTCAACGTCTTGTGGTCATAGGGATGTTTGGAAAGAGCACTTAGTTTATTCTAGATTTTTATAGTAGCTGTGAAAACAGATTACAATAATGAAACCTGGAGCCGAGGCTACATAATATGTCTCATACCTACTTTTCCAACATGAACTTCCTCATGCTTCTGGAGAGCAACTACATCAAAACATCACATTTATTGTCCTGTTCCTTCATCTATAACATTTTCTATAAAATGTTCCATTTACAAAATTAAAAATAATTTTACATTAGTCAAAAGTTGTAGGATTTTAAAATATTATAAATGATATTATTATTATGAAACAAGTTGAACACAAACACTACGACATCAATAGTTAGATTACAAATAGATCATTACTCTGTGTTCTACTACCCAGGTCTGGTGTTGGGTGTACTCTGTAGTAGACATTCAACACTGTGTGTTCTACTACCCAGGTCATTCTGTACTCTGTAGTAGACATTCAACACTGTGTGTTCTACTACCCAGGTCTGGTGTTGGAGATCATTCTACACTCTGTTCTACTACCCAGGTCTGGTGTTGGAGATCATTCCACACTCTGTGTTCCACTACCCAGGTCTGTGGCTCCTGCATGTATTTTCTTGTGTTTTGCCAGGGAGTCTGAGCGAATAAAGCTCTTCCCACACTGATCACAGCTGTAAGGTTTCTCTCCTGTGTGTTTTCTCTGGTGTCTTCTCAAGTCGCTTGAGGAAGTAAAGCTCATTCCACAGTCGGAGCAGTGGTACGGTTTCTCACCTGTGTGGATTCGTTTGTGTGTAGCCAGGGCAGTCCAGGTGGCAAAACTATCCTCACATACATCACAGCTGTAAGGTTTCTCTCCGGTGTGTGTTCTCTTGTGTACAGTCAGGTTTCCTGGCAAAGCAAAATGTTTCCCACATTGATCGCAGCTATAAGGCTGCTCTCCCGTGTGGGTTCTCTGGTGTACAGTCAGGTGTGCTGACTGAGTGAATCTCTTCCCACATTCATCACAGCTATAAGGCCTCTCTCCCGTGTGTGTTCTCTGGTGAACTATCAGGTTTGTTGCTGCAGCAAAGTTTTTCCCACATTGATCACAACTAAAAGTCCTCTCTGTGTGTAACCTCTGGTGTACAGTCAGTTTGTCTAATCCAGCAAAACTCATCCCACAATCTGAGCAGTGGTATAGTTTCTCTCCAGTGTGGATTCTCTGGTGTGATATCAGTCCACTTGATGTAGTAAAACTCATCCCACAGTCTGAGCAATGGTATGGTTTCTCTACAGTGTAGCTTCTCTGGTGTACAGTCAGATCAGCTGTGTTCTCTCTCTGGTGAACTAGATTCAGGTTCCTTGCGGCAGGAAAACTCTTCCCACACTGATCTCCTGTATGTGTTCTCTGGTGTGATATCAGTCCACCTGAGGTAGTAAAACTCATTCCACAGTCAGAGCAGTGGTAAGGTTTCTCACCCGTGTGTGTTCTCTGGTGAATTGTCAGGTTGCCTGACTGAGCAAAACTCTTCCCACATCGATCACAGCTGAAAGGTTTTTCTCCTGTGTGTGTTCTCCTATGAGATATCATCTGACTACGTGTAGTAAAACTCCTTGCACAGTCGGAGCAGCTGTAAGGTTTCTCTCCTGTATGGATTCTCTGGTGTATTTTAAGATCTGAAGAAGAGGTGAAACTCTTCCCACAGTCAGAGCAGCGGTGAGGTTTCTTCCCTGACGGTCTCTGCTGGTGTTTCTTGAGGTGTTCTGATCTGGAGAAACTCGTCTCTGCCTCATCAGCGTCATGAGGTTGTTGAGGCTCCCCAGAGGATCCACGATAGTTCAGTCTCTCTCCTGTGTGAACAACAAAGTCAGACGGTTAAAGGCTGAAATCCACTGTTTATTTGAGGTAAAAGTTGTACAATAATGTACGTCTTTAATGAATGTTTAACCTCACTAGGGTACGTGGGACGCTAGCACATGACTAACATCCAGTGAAATTGCAGAGTGCCAAATTCAAAAACAGAAATAGTCATTATAAAAATTCATAAAACATAAGTTTAAAGATCAACTTCTTGTTAATCCACGGTGTCAGATTTCAAAAAGGCTTTATGGCGAAAGCCTACCATGTGACTATCTGAGAACAGCGCCCAACAGACAAATCATTACAAACAGTAACCTGCCAAGTAGAGAAGTTACACAAGTCAGAAATAGCAATAAAATGAATCACTTACCTTTGATGATCTTCATATTGTTGCACTCACAAGACTTCCATTTACTCAATAAATGTTAGTTTTGTTCGATAAAGTCTCTTTATATCCAAAAACCTCAGTTTTGTTCACACGTTTTGTTCAGTAATCTACAGGCTCAAACAGCCAGATGAAAAATACAAATAGTATTCATAAAGTTCATAGAAACATTTCAAACAATGTTAATAATCAAGTTTTTCCAATGCTCTAACCACTAAGCTACCCTTCCACCCGATGTATTCTGAATATTACAGTGCAAGATCAGGAGTGCTACTCAAGGAAACTCACATTAAGCTCTGTGCCTAGGGGCCTCCCGGGTGACGCAGTGGTTAAGGACGCTGTACTGCAACGCCAGCTGTGACTTTGGGTTCGCGCCCAGGCTCTGTCGTAACCGGTTCTGTCGTAACCGACCGGGAGGTCCGTGGGGCGACGCACAATTGGCCTAGAGGTCCGGGTTAGGGTTGGCCCGATGTCCTTGTCTCATCGCGCACCAGCGACTCCTGTGGCAGGCCGGGCTAACCAAGTTGTTTTGCGACAACACAAACATGAATTAGGTGCACGACACATTGGTGCGTCTGGCTTCCGGGTTGGATGCACGCTGTGTTAAGAAGCAGTGCGGCTTGGTTGGGTTGTGTATCGGAGGACGCATGACTTTCAACCTTCGTCTCTCCCGAGCCCGTACGGGAGTTGTAGCGATGAGACAGGATAGTAGCTACTAAAAAAAACAATTGGATACCACGAAATTGGGGAGAAAAAGGGGTAAAAAAAATCAATTTAAAATTAAAAATTAAAAAAGCTCTGTGACTATTCACTAATTCACCACCGTGAGGGAAAACTCAGGGGAGTTCTCATAGGCTGACAGCAAAAACAGTTGCTTATGAGTGAATTTCACACTACTTTTGGATTATAATATGAGGTTATCCTAGCCTCGTCTCTTAATGAAACTCACCATGCCTTGGGTGTTTCTGAATATAGGATATGAGGTTATCCTAGCCTCGTCTCTTAATGAAACTCACCAAGTCTTGGGTGTTTCTGAATATAGGATATGAGGTTATCCTAGCCTCGTCTCTTAATGAAACTCACCATGCCTTGGGTGTTTCTGAATATAGGATATGAGGTTATCCTAGCCTGTCTCTTAATGAAACTCACTATGCCTTGGGTGTTTCTGAATATAGGATATGAGGTTATCCTAGCCTCGTCTCTTAATGAAACTCACCATGCCTTGGGTGTTTCTGAATATAGGATATGAGGTTATCCTAGCCTGTCTCTTAATGAAACTCACCATGCCTTGGGTGTTTCTGAATATAGGATATGAGGTTATCCTAGCCTGTCTCTTAATGAAACTCACTATGCCTTGGGTGTTTCTGAATATAGAATATGAGGTTATCCTAGCCTGTCTCTTAATGAAACTCTCCAAGCCTTGGAAACTTGCTCTTTGCTCAGTTTCTTCTTGAATGTCACATGCAGCTGATTTCCACTTTGTCTCTGAGTTAGGAGATGGTTATTCTCATGTTGGATAGTGAATTAATCTCGGTCATGGATTGGATACCTTGCATAACATTAACACACGGGTGACCAGTCTAGAACCTTACAGCTCTAATGGCTGACCAGTCCAGAACCTTACCATCTACAACTCTAATGGGTGACCAGTCCAGAACCTTACCATCTACAACTCTAATGGGTGACCAGTCCAGAACCTTACCATCTACAACTCTAATGGGTGACCAGTCCAGAACATTACAACTCTAATGGGTGACCAGTCCAGAGCCTTACAACTCTAATGGGTGACCAGTCCAGAGCCTTACCATCTACAACTCTAATGGGTGACCAGTCCAGAGCCTTACCATCTACAACTCTAATGGGTGACCAGTCTAGAACCTTACCATCTACAACTCTAATGGGTGACCTACAACTCTAATGGATGACCAGTCCAGAGCCTTACAACTCTAATGGGTGACCAGTCCAGAACCTTACAACTTTAATGGGTGACCAGTCCAGAGCCTTACCATCTACAACTCTAATGGGTGACCAGTCTAGAGCCTTACCATCTACAACTCTAATGGATGACCAGTCCAGAGCCTTACAACTCTAATGGGTGACCAGTCCAGAACCTTACAACTCTAATGGGTGACCAGTCCAGAACCTTACAACTTTAATGGGTGACCAGTCTAGAGCCTTACCATCTACAACTCTAATGGTTGACCAGTCTATCTCTTTTCCATTCAGACAGCAGTGAATCTCATTCCATTACCAAAGTTCTGCTGCTCCTGGAGCCTCTCTGGTAATGTTATGGCTTCCCAACACCCTATTCCAGGGTCTAGACCAGTCCAGGAGCCTCTCTGGTAATGATATGGCTTCCCAACACCCTATTTCAGGGTCTAGACCAGTCCAGGAGCCTCTCTGGTAATGATATGGCTTCCCAACACCCTATTACAGGGTCTAGACCAGTCCAGGAGCCTCTCTGGTAATGGTATGGCTTCCCAACACCCTATTCCAGGGTCTAGACCAGTCCAGGAGCCTCTCTGGTAATGGTATGGCTTCCCAACACCCTATTCCAGGGTCTAGACCAGTCCAGGAGCCTCTCTGGTAATGATATGGCTTCCCAACACCCTATTCCAGGGTCTAGACCAGCCCAGGAGCCTCTCTGGTAATGTTATGGCTTCCCAACACCCTATTCCAGGGTCTAGACCAGTCCAGGAGCCTCTCTGGTAATGATATGGCTTCCCAACACCCTATTACAGGGTCTATGTAAACAGCTGCCAACAAGGTCTCTCAGTTGCCCCGCTGGTTCTAAGAAGAGAGACGTTGTTGGCAGCTGTTTACATATGGACCCAGGGTATTGGGAATCCAAAGAGGCTCCTATCTTTGCCTACTAATTGCGTACTAATTGGTTGATGATGTCATTGGAAACACCTTAATCTTCCTCTGTCTTTTTTTACTACAAACATAGAAACTCACCATTTTCACAAACTATTTATAAACACAAACTACAGTTGAAGTCGGAACGTTTACATACACCTTAGCCAAACACATTTAAACTCAGTTTTTCACAATTTCTGACATTTAATCCTAGTAAAAAAATCCCTGTTTTAGGACAGTTAGGATCACCACTTTATTTTAAGAATATGAAATGTCAGAATAATAGTAGAGAGAATTATTTATTTCAGCTTTTATTTCTTTCATCACATTCCCAGTGGGTCAGAAGTTTACATACACTCAATTAGCATTTGGTAGCATTGGCTTTAAATTGTTTAACTTGGGCCAAACGTTTCGGGTCGCCTTCCACAAGCTTCCCACAATAAGTTGGGTGAATTTTGGCCCATTCCTCCTGACAGAGCTGGTGTAACTGAGTCAGGTTTGTAGGCCTCCTTACTCGCACACGCTTTTTCAGTTCTGCCCACACATTTTCTATATGATTGAGGTCAGGGCTTTGTGGTGGACACTCCAATACCTTGACTTTGTTGTCCTGAAGGTAATCATTTAAAAGCTGTCTTAACAGACAAAAAAACAGCGCGCCTTAAGCTTCATTAGAAGATAACTAGACAATGAACAAATAGGAACTTCAAAAGGAGGAAAGGGGGCTGTTCTGCAGCTGCTGCTGATTGGTCAAACAAATGACCAGTAGCTGCTGCTGATTGGTCAAACAAATATATGCCCAAAGGGGCTGTTCCACCCAACCAGTAGCTGCTGCTGATTGGTCAAACAAATTATGCCCAAAGGGGCTGTTCCACCCAACCTGTAGCTGCTGCTGATTGGTCAAACAAATTATGCCCAAAGGGGCTGTTCCACCCAACCTGTAGCTGCTGCTGATTGGTCAAACACATTTTGCCCAAAGGGGCTGTTCCCTATAGCTTTATAGAACGTTCCTGGCACGGGCTAGGTTAAGGTTAGGGGAATATTAACCTGGCACTAATCCTAGTCTAGTCTCTATGTTAGTGTAAACTGCGTGTAATCCTAGTCTGGTCTCTATGTTAGTGTAAACTGCTTGTAATCCTAGTCTCTATGTTAGTGTAAACTGCTTGTAATCCTAGTCTGGTCTCTATGTTAGTGTAAACTGCTTGTAATCCTAGTCTCTATGTTAGTGTAAACTGCTTGTAATCCTAGTCTCTATATTAGTGTTAACTGCTTGTAATCCTAGTCTAGTCTCTATATTAGTGTAAACTGCTTGTAATCATAGTTTCTATGTTAGTGTAAACTGCTTGTAATCCTAGTCTAGTCTCTCTATTAATGTAAACTGCTTGTAATCCTAGTCTGGTCTCTATATTAGTGTAAACTGCTTGTAATCCTAGTCTATATATTAGTGTAAACTGATTGTAATCCTAGTCTCTATATTAGTGTAAACTGATTGTAATCCTAGTCTCTATATTAGTGTTAACTGCTTGTAATCCTAGTTTCTATGTTAGTGTAAACTGCTTGTAATCCTAGTCTGGTCTCTATATTAATGTAAACTGCTTGTAATCCTAGTCTAGTCTCTATGTTAGTGTAAACTGCTTGTAATCATAGTCTCTATGTTAGTGTAAACTGCTTGTAATCCTAGTTTCTATGTTAGTGTAAACTGCTTGTAATCCTAGTCTAGTCTCTATATTAATGTAAACTGCTTGTAATCCTAGTCTAGTCTCTATATTAGTGTAAACTGCTTGTAATCCTAGTTTCTATGTTAGTGTAAACTGCTTGTAATCCTAGTAAACTGCTATAGTGTAAACTTAGTGTAGTGTAACTGCTTGTAATCCTAGTCTAGTCTCTATATTAGTGTAAACTGCTTGTAATCCTATCATAGTTTCTATGTTAGTGTAAACTGCTTGTAATCCTAGTCTAGTCTCTCTATTAAGTGTAAACTGCTTGTAATCTCTATGTTAGTGTAAACTGCTTGTAATCTGGTCTCTATATTAGTGTAAACTGCTTGTAATCCTAGTCTCTATATATTAGTGTAAACTATATTAGTGTAAACTGCTTGTAATCCTAGTCTCTATATTAGTGTAAACTGATTGTAATCCTAGTCTCTATATTAGTGTAAACTGCTTGTAATCCTAGTTTCTATGTTAGTGTAAACTGCTTGTAATCCTAGTCTGGTCTCTATATTAATGTAAACTGCTTGTAATCCTAGTCTATTCTCTATATTAGTGTAAACTGCTTGTAATCCTAGTTTATATGTTAGTGTAAACTGCTTGTAATCCTAGTTCTCTATGTTAGTGTAAACTGCTTGTAATCCTAGTCTAGTCTCTATGTTAGTGTAAACTGCTTGTAATCCTAGTCTAGTCTCTATATTAGTGTAAACTGCTTGTAATCCTAGTAGTGTAAACTCTATGTTAGTGTAAACTGCTTGTAATCCTAGTCTTGTAATCCTAGTCTCTATATTAGTGTCTCTATATTAAGTGTAAACTGCTTGTAATCCTAGTCTAGTCTCTATATTAGTGTAAACTGCTTGTAATCCTAGTCTAGTCTCTATGTTAGTGTAAACTGCTTGTAATCCTAGTCTAGTCTCTATATTAATGTAAACTGCTTGTAATCCTAGTCTAGTCTCTATATTAGTGTAAACTGCTTGTAATCCTAGTCCAGTCTCTATATTAGTGTAAACTGCTTGTAATCCTAGTCTAGTCTCTGTTAGTGTAAACTGCTTGTAATCCTAGTCTAGTCTCTATGTTAGTGTAAACTGCTTGTAATCCTAGTCTCTATATTAGTGTAAACTGCTTGTAATCCTAGTCTCTATGTTAGTGTAAACTGCTTGTAATCCTAGTCTCTATGTTAGTGTAAACTGCTTGTAATCCTGGTCTCTATATTAGTGTAAACTGCTTGTAATCCTAGTCTAGTCTCTATGTTAGTGTAAACTGCTTGTAATCCTAGTTTCTATGTTAGTGTAAACTGCTTGTAATCCTAGTCTGGTCTCTATATTAATGTAAACTGCTTGTAATCCTAGTCTATTCTCTATATAGTGTAAACTGCTTGTAATCCTAGTCTCTATGTTAGTGTAAACTGCTTGTAATCCTGGTCTCTATATTAGTGTAAACTGCTTGTAATCCTAGTCTAGTCTCTATGTTAGTGTAAACTGCTTGTAATCCTGGTCTCTATATTAGTGTAAACTGCTTGTAATCCTAGTCTAGTCTCTATGTTAATGTAAACTGCTTGTAATCCTGGTCTCTATATTAGTGTAAACTGCTTGTAATCCTAGTCTAGTCTCTATGTTAGTGTAAACTGCTTGTAATCCTAGTCTCTATATTAGTGTAAACTGCTTGTAATCCTAGTCTCTATGTTAGTGTAAACTGCTTGTAATCCTAGTCTCTATGTTAGTGTAAACTGCTTGTAATCCTAGTCTAGTCTCTATGTTAATGTGAACTGCTTGTAATCCTAGTCTAGTCTCTATATTAGTGTAAACTGCTTGTAATCCTAGTCTAGTCTCTATGTTAGTGTAAACTGCTTGTAATCCTAGTCTAGTCTCTATGTTAGTGTAAACTGCTTGTAATCCTAGTCTAGTCTCTATGTTAGTGTAAACTGCTTGTAATCCTAGTCTAGTCTCTATATTAGTGTAAACTGCTTGTAATCCTGGTCTCTATATTAGTGTAAACTGCTTGTAATCCTAGTCTCTATATTAGTGTAAACTGCTTGTAATCCTAGTCTAGTCTCTATGTTAGTGTAAACTGCTTGTAATCCTAGTCTAGTCTCTATATTAGTGTAAACTGCTTGTAATCCTGGTCTCTATATTAGTGTAAACTGCTTGTAATCCTAGTCTAGTCTCTATATTAGTGTAAACTGCTTGTAATCCTAGTCTGGTCTCTATATTAGTGTAAACTGCTTGTAATCCTAGTCTCTCTGTTAGTGTAAAGAGAAACAATATCTCTCTGTTTTCTTTAGTGTGAGGAATTCGTAAACTGTTTCTTGTAATCCTAGTCTCTCTATCGGAGGTCTGTGTAAAGAGACACAATAGGCAATTTTAGTAACAGAGTAAAATGTATTCTTGGATATGAGCCATTTCCTTCCATTTGTTGAGGAATTCGTACGTATCTTAAACATAACTAGAATGTTTCTGAGATAGAGGGTTTAATGTAAGAGTCTATATACTCTCTGCTATATTATAGGACTCTGAGCCACAATCACTCACTATCGGATGTCCGTATGGAACACCGAAAAGGGACAGTCCAAGTATCAGAGGCTTTGTGGATTTTAGGTAACAAGTAAAACTGTCTGGGTCTAGGGGAATCCGGCCCAGAAAGATGAGCCGTTTGTTTGTTCTGTAATATAATTTAGTTCATTAAGTAAACTGTCTGGGTCTAGGGGAATCCGGCCCAGAAAGATGAGCCGTTTGTTTGTTCTGTAATATAATTTAGTTCATTAAGTAAACTGTCTGGGTCTAGGGGAATCCGGCCCAGAAAGATGAGCCGTTTGTTTGTTCTGTAATATAATTTAGTTAATTAAGTAAACTGTCTGGGTCTAGGGGAATCTGGCCCAGAAAGATGAGCCATTTGTTTGTTCTGTAATATAATTTAGTTCATTAAGTAAACTGTCTGGGTCTAGGGGAATCTGGCCCAGAAAGATGAGCCATTTGTTTGTTCTGTAATATAATTTAGTTCATTAAGTAAACTGTCTGGGTCTAGGGGAATCTGGCCCAGAAAGATGAGCCATTTGTTTGTTCTGTAATGTAATTTAGTTCAGTAAGTATTACCATTTCCTCTCGGGTTAGGTTTTGTGTTTTCCAAATGTATTGAGTGAGGCAAATGGGGAATAATGTTTGTCTATTGGTCAATTGTCCTCTAGGAGGTACTGTACTTTATCCCCATTATAACAATCTGAGATCCTTCATCTTTTATTCATTTTAATTTGATTTATTTTAGAATACGAAAACTCACTAGCTTCTAAAACTCTCGTCTTCCTAAAACTCACTAGCTTCTAGAACTCTCGTCTTCCTAAAACTCACTAGATTCTAGAACTCTCGTCTTCCTAAAACTCACTAGATTCTAGAACTCTCGTCTTCCTAAAACTCACTAGATTCTAGAACTCTCGTCTTCCTAAAACTCACTAGATTCTAGAAGTCTTCCTAAAACTCACTAGATTCTAGAACTCTCGTCTTCCTAAAACTCACTAGATTATAGAACTCGTCTTCCTTAAGACAGTACTTGCCGGTGTTAATCAGATCTCCTGACTCCTCTTCCAATATGACAGTTATCTCTCCCTCTTTCTCCTCCTTCACTCCAAAAACTGCAACCTCCTCTTCTTTTACAGTCACATCCTCATCTTCTTCTTTCACTCTGATCGGGTCTTCCTCTTCTTTCACTGAAACGTCTTTCTCTTCTTCTTTCACTGTAACAGCCTCACCCTCTACTTGTTTTTGTATTGTAACATCCTCCTCTTCCTCTACTTCTTGTTTTACTGTAACATCCTCCTCTTGATTCTCCTCTTTCACGACAACATTCAGCCACAGACCCTCTTTCTCCGTCCAGCAGACCCCCTCCTCTTCATCAGGAGGAGAGTAGCTTGGTGAACTCATGGTCGGGGGATGTTAGCTAACAGTTAGCTAGCTAGGCTAATGCTAACTTAACAAGCCAGCTAGCTGACTAATAACAAGGTAAATAGGAAATTAAATGGGATAATTAGCTAAACGACAGAAATGTGTTCAAAACAGAGTGGCTCATATACCAGAAAGCGTCTAAAGAGATGGGGCGGTTCCGCTATGTTGGTTAGCAAGCTACGGAGATGGCTGACCAGCTGTTGTTGTCTTTCTTCTTTTAGATTTTATTTAACCGACCGAGAGGTGCAAACACCGCCGCCCTACTGTACTGGAGTGTGAGTCCGGTTACGACCTATCACTACCGCTATAATCTTCTCTTATCTAACCCTGTATATCTAACTAAATCAAATAATTCCCTACAAACTAAACTACTCCCATCACCACAACCTAATCCTAATTCCCAGTCCAAACGTCTCCCATCACCACCACCCAATCCTATTCCCGGTCCAAACGTCTCCCATCACCACCACCCAATCCCATTCCCAGTCCAAACGTCTCCCATCACTACCACCCAATCCTATTCCCAGTCCAAACGTCTCCCATCACCACCACCCAATCCCATTCCCAGTCCAAACGTCTCCGACCCTGTCATACAACCTCTCCCTGTCTACATCGTTACATTTCTCCAAACCCATTTCCTCTACACCCATTCCAGTGCCCTTGTTCCTCTATCAATTCCAAAGAGGAATACCCTCATTTTATTCCTATCGCCCGTATCACATAACTCCATCCCTTCTGTTACCATCACCACACTATCGCCCGTACAGATTTCCTTGTATCGCGGGGGGGTTGAATGTTAAATGACGAGACAGAGGCATTGATGCGAGTATCCAGTCTTGTTCAGTACATCACAACCCAACCGGGTATCTCGAGCACCCCGGTAAAACCCACGAGTTGCAGTAATGAACATTTACCAACAGATGGCATCATTGTGCCATTTTACAACCATAACAGGCAGTACGAAAAACGAATGCACTCACTACGGTTAGTCGCGCTGTCTGCTTTATTAAATGACTCAAATGTAAAAATGTCCTATAAAACATTTTTGTTGTTGCTCTTACTACTTTCATCCCATTATCTCTGCCAATGATCTAACCTATTTTTCAGAAGGTTTTAATTTCCTCTCTTAATACAACTCCACCTGTGTATCCTGCAGTATTATTGTCCACTGCTCTTGATCGCTACTTATCTCTACAGTATAATGTCCATTAACTCCTGTTAGAGCCCGGAAATCCAATAAAACTGAACATCAATACCGTATCTCTGTAAGCCAATCAACAGCGTCATTTATTTCTACCCATAAATCCTCACGTTCTGACTCTCCTGATCTTAAACTGCACTAAACTGATGCAGTCCCATCAGATTACTAGTCATAAATACACCTGCTTCTGTAAACCCTTTCTCGGGATCCTTGGAACCGTCTGTGTACACTCATAAATACACCTGCTTCTGTAAACTCTTTCACGGGATCCTTGGAACCGTCTGTGTACACTCATAAATACACCTGCTTCTGTAAACTCTTTCACGGTATCCTTGGAACCGTCTGTGTACACTCATAAATACACCTGCTTCTGTAAACCCTTTCACGGGATCCTTGGAACCGTCTGTGTACACTCATAAATACACCTGCTTCTGTAAACCCTTTCACGGGATCCTTGGAACCGTCCTTGGAACCGTGTACACTGCAAGGCAAGAATGAAACTGATTACTAATACAGTACCAGTCAAAGGTTTGGACACACCTACTCATTCAAGGGGTTTTCTTTATTTTACTATTTTCTACATTTTCTACAAAATTATAGTTAAGAGATCAAAACTGTGAAATAACACATATGGAATCAAATAGGAATATCTTATGTACACCACCCCTACCTGGTCACAACACAACTGATTGGCTCAAACTCATTCAGAAGGAAATCAATTCCACAAATGGTCTTTTAACAAGGCACACCTGTTCTTTGAAATG
Organism: Oncorhynchus clarkii lewisi; assembly: GCF_045791955.1. Taxonomy (NCBI): domain Eukaryota; kingdom Metazoa; phylum Chordata; class Actinopteri; order Salmoniformes; family Salmonidae; genus Oncorhynchus; species Oncorhynchus clarkii. The sequence continues at coordinate 73,349 of NW_027257955.1, forward strand.
CATTCCAGGTGACCACCTTATGAAGCTGGTTGAGAGAATGCCAAGAGTGTGCAAAGCTGTCATCAAAGCAAAAGGGTGGCTACTTTGAAGAATCTTGTTTATCCATTTTTTTTGGTTACTACATGATTCCATGTGTGTTATTTCATATTTTTGATGTCTTCACTATTATTCTACAATGTAGAAAATAGTAAAAAAAAAAAAAAAAAGAAAAAACTGAGGTGTTCTAGAACCCTGGAATGAGGAGGTGTTCTAGAACCCTGGAATGAGGAGGTGTTCTAGAACCCTGGAATGAGGAGGTGTTCTAGAACCCTGGAATGAGGAGGTGTTCTAGAACCCTGGAATGAGGAGGTGTTCTAGAACCCTGGAATGAGGAGGTGTTCTAGAACCCTGGAATGAGTAGGTGTGTCCAAACTTTTGACTGGTACTGTATATACATATATATACTATACTATATATATATGGGATTGGAAATGATGAAGACAATTACATGGATGGAAGCTACAATCTATCTGCATTATTAAAGCTGATCCACCCCTTAACAAAATGAATAAGGCTGTACAGGGCAATATGAATGTCCAATACACACAATAGACTGACTGGGATGGGGATTTCCCACAATCCCACAATACAGACATATTGGTAAACAAAAACTTCACAGTTGTTGTCACTGAGTAGACTGATACAACCCATACTGCAGGTAAGGCTGTACAGTGACATAGAAGTATACCGTCAATTCAATTCTGAAGTCTAATACATCCACAATGCGTTTTCAACTGATTTAAAAAATAAAATACAATATAAGGTCAAATGAACTAATTGTTGTATTTTGTTGAATTTATATAACAACATTCCAAACTTGTTTAGCTTTATCTAGTCCAAATATGGCATGATTTCACAATTTGTCTCCGTATACATCCCTTTCAGTGAGGGACTTTTATTTTGTAACACAAACCGCCGATTCCAACCAATGACTGTAAATATGAATCGAGGGGGAACGACCGCCCCTTCTATTGAACCACGGAAGTTCAAACCGCCGATTCCAACCAATGACTGTGAATATGAATCGAGGGGGAACGACCGCCCCTTCTATCGGTTCAACAGGCAGAAAACAGGATCCCCAATGATAGTGAATGGGAAGAAACAAAATGCAATCTTCGTGGTAAATATTCGTGTAAATAAAATACAAATTCGAAAACAATTATTTTACTAATAATTGCTTTTAATACACCAGAACCGATTATTTTAAAACCGGACACAGAAATTCTAATGATAATTTAGTCTCTAAAGAAGTTTAGTCTCTAGAAGCCTGCAGTACCCCGGTCGGCCTTCAGTAAGAGTTCCTCAATGAGAGCAGCACTGAGCTAGTCTGTAACGTCACTTCCTGGAGTAGCTCAAACTGCACAACGTGAAGTAGGGAAAAGGGGGAGATACTCAAATCAGTTGCATAACTGAATGGATTCAACCAAAATATGTCTTCCGCATTTAACCCAACACCTCTAAATCAGTCATAGGCCTATCGTCAACCAATCACATTTCTTAAATACTTTCGGCGCTAAATTCCAGCTAAAATTCGAGACGACAGTTAAGCCTAACTATACTGACCGAAAATATAAACGCAACACAATTGCAAAGATTTTACAGAGTTACAGTTCATAGAAGAAAATCAACCAATTGAAACAAATGAATTAAACCCTAATCTATGGATTTCACATGACTGGGCAGAGGCACAGCCATGGGTGGGGCTGAGAGGGTATAGGCCCACCCACTAGTGAGTTAGGCCCAGCCAATCAGAAATTGTTTTCCCCCCACAAAATAGCTTTATTACATACAGAAATACTCCTCAGCACCCCCTCCCGCAGGTGAAGAAGCTGGATGTGGAGGTCCTGGGGCTGGCGTGTTTACACGTGGTCTGCGGTTGTGAAGCCGGTTGGGCGTACTGCCAAATTTAAAAAAAAAAACATTGGGGGTGGCTTATAGTAGAGAAATGAACATTCAACAGCTCTGTTTGACATTCCTGCAGTCAGCATGCCAATTGTACGCTCCCCCAAAACTTAAGACATCTGTGGCATTGTGTCGTGACACAAAACTGCACATTTTAGAGTGGCTTTTTATTGTCCCCAGCACAAGGTGCACCTGTGTAATGATCATGCTGTTTAATCAGCTTCTTGATATACCACACCTGTCAGGTGGTTGAAATATCTTGACAAATGAGAAATGCTGAACAAAATTTGAGAGAAAAAAAAACTTTTTTTGTGTGTATGAAAAAAATTAGGTGATCTTTTATTTCAGCTCATGAAACATGGGACCAACATTGTTGTGTTTATATTTTTGTGACAAAACTTGGAGAGGACAGTTAGGCCTGTAGTCAACCAATCCTCTTAAATCCTTTGGGGCTAAATTCCAGCTAAACTTGGACAGGACAGTTAGGCCTGTAGTCAACCAATCCTCTTAAATCCTTTGGGGCTAAATTCCAGCTAAACTTGGACAGGACAGTTAGGCCTGTAGTCAACCAATCCTCTTAAATCCTTTGGGGCTAAATTCCAGCTAAACTTGGAGAGTACAGTTAGGCCTGTAGTCAACCAATCCTCTTAAATCCTTTGGGGCTAAATTCCAGCTAAACTTGGACAGGACAGTTAGGCCTGTAGTCAACCAATCCTCTTAAATCATTTGGGGCTAAATTCCAGCTAAACTTGGAGAGTACAGTTAGGCCTGTAGTCAACCAATCCTCTTAAATCCTTTGGGGCTAAATTCCAGCTAAACTTGGACAGGACAGTTAGGCCTGTAGTCAACCAATCCTCTTAAATCCTTTGGGGCTAAATTCCAGCTAAACTTGGACAGGACATTTAGGCCTAACGACTTACAGAAAGCCTCTAATGAGAGCAACAGCAGTAAATAGCCATATTAGACAAATATATGAGGTCATTTCGTCAACCTTGTGAGGATCTACATGTTCAGAAGTTGCTCATTCAACGTATTTGCTGTTACTTCACTCAGTTCTGTTTTAAATCTCCCTTCCTGTTTGACATTCCCTGAGATATGATCCTATGTTACTTCCCTCCATCCTGTTTTAAATCTCCCTTCCTGTTTGACATTCCCTGAGATATGATCCTATGTTACTTCACTCCATCCTGTTTGACATTCCCTGAGATATGATCCTATGTTACTTCACTCCATCCTGTTTTAAATCTCCCTTCCTGTTTGACATTCCCTGAGATATGATCCTATGTTACTTCACTCCATCCTGTTTGACATTCAACCTCTGAAATGAAAACACAGTGGAGAACTAGTAACAATATTTTATTGAATCTAAACGAGAAATCAAATGAAATGACATTAAATTACTTTTAATAATGGGTGTGTCTGAGTGGTGTGTCTGAGTATGGTGTCTGAAAATGGTGTCTGAGTATGGTGTCTGAGTGTGGTGTCTGAGTGTGCCTGAGTGGTGTGTCTGAGTGGTGTGTCTGAGTGTGGTGTCTGAGGGTGCCTGAGTGGTGTGTCTGTCTGAGTGTGTCTGAGTGGTGTGTATACATGTGAGAAAGTCGAACATTCTTCAGAAGACAGCTCCCCTCCTTCCACCTGACTGTCAGAAGACAGCTCCCCCTCTTCCACCTGACTGTCAGAAGTCAACTCCCCCTCTTCCACCTGACTGTCAGAGGTCAACCCCCCTCTTCCACCTGACTGTCAGAGGTCAACCCCCTCTTCCACCTGACTGTCAGAGGTCAACCCCCCTCTTCCACCTGACTGTCAGAAGTCTTTCCTCGTCCTTCTTTCTCCTGGAGTCTGTTTGGGGCTTTAAATGGACCTCAGCTGCTTCATAACCTGAGGCGAGCAGCAACATGCTCTTCAGTTGGAGGAGACCACCATGCCCTTCAGTTGGAGGAGACCACCATGCCCTTCAGTTGGAGGAGACCACCATGCCCTTCAGTTGGAGGAGACCACCATGTCCGAGTATCTGTTTGTTCTTGAGTGTTAAACGGTGTACAAGTGTAATCTGATGCGTTGTCTCTGAATATCTTATTTTTTGTCTGGCCGTCCGTTCCTGCTCCTCCTCCCCGGCGGACGTGCCAGACTCCTAGTACTGCACCTCGGTCTCTTCAGGGGTGGTGCTCCGCTCGGAGACGTCCTCTCTCGTCTCCTGCTTTCTGGAGGTGGATGGCTGGTTCTCTGCGGCGCCCGCGGTGCGGTATCTTCTCCCTTCACCGCCTTCTCCAGGAAGGCGCTGGTTTCACCGGCGTTGGAAGGATTCACCGCGTAACGTTTGGCTTCCGTCCGGCTGTCGTGGCGCACGAAGTCGGACAACGTTTCCCCGTCGGCATTCGGGACAACGTTTTTAACCTGTAAGAACACAAACAAGACACATAAAAGATAAAATATTATATTTTAGTCATTGATGGTTTTCGGGACAGCCGTTGGGAGTAGGATCTCTTAATTTACACCCCCCCCCCCCATCTGACTGACATGACTGAAGATGGAAGTCCGCAGGTCAGTGAAGGTAGGGCTTCCAGGCAGGCCCATCTCCTTCCACGCCTCCCTCAGGTAGACGGGCAGGTTCTTGATCTCAGTGTTGGTGGAATTGAAAAAGAAGTACTGGGCTTTCTTTCCCCCTGGCAGGCAGTGCTTGAATTTCAGGAAGTCTGAAAACCAAGAGTACTCCTCTTTGGTCAGCGACATCTGGATCCTGGTTTGCATTTGTTTTGCGTTTCCCACCTATTAGAAAATGGAGAAAAAAAAAACAGGCATTAACGCTGTGGTGCCTGCAGTCGTTTCCAAAACCAACCAACCACGTTCAGGTGTAGGGTTGGTTATAGACTTACGTTGATCAGACAAGTCCCAGACAGGCCCCACTGGGCCACGTTCAGGTGTATGGTTGGTTATAGACTTACGTTGATCAGACAGGTCCCAGACAGGTCCCAGACAGGCCCCACTGGGCCACGTTCAGGTGTATGGTTGGTTATAGACTTACGTTGATCAGACAGGTCCCAGACGGTCCCAGACAAGTCCCAGACAGGCCCCACTGGGCCACGTTCAGGTGTATGGTTGGTTATAGACTTACGTTGATCAGACAGGTCCCAGACAGGTCCCAGACAGGTCCCAGACAGGCCCCACTGGGCCACGTTCAGGTGTAGGGTTGGTTATAGACTTACGTTGATCAGACAGGTCCCAGACAGGCCCCACTGGGCCACGTTCAGGTGTATGGTTGGTTATAGACTTACGTTGATCAGACAGGTCCCAGACAGGCCCCACTGGGCCACGTTCAGGTGTATGGTTGGTTATAGACTTACGTTGATCAGACAGGTCCCAGACAGGCCCCACTGGGCCACGTTCAGGTGTATGGTTGGTTATAGACTTACGTTGATCAGACAGGTCCCAGACAGGTCCCACTGGGCCACGTTCAGGTGTATGGTTGGTTACAGACTTACGTTGATCAGACAGGTCCCAGACAGGCCCCAGACAGGTCCCAGACAGGCCCCACTGGGCCACGTTCAGGTGTATGGTTGGTTATAGACATACGTTGATCAGACAGGTCCCAGACAGGCCCCACTGGGCCACGTTCAGGTGTATGGTTGGTTATAGACTTACGTTGATCAGACAGGTCCCAGACAGGCCCCACTGGGCCACGTTCAGGTGTATGGTTGGTTATAGACTTACGTTGATCAGACAGGTCCCAGACAGGCCCCACTGGGCCACGTTCAGGTGTATGGTTATAGACTTACGTTGATCAGACAGGTCCCAGACAGGCCCCACTGGGCCACGTTCAGGTGTATGGTTGGTTATAGACTTACGGTGATCAGACAGGTCCCAGACAGGCCACGCTGGACCTCCTCCACCTCCTTCACCATCATGTTTCTATAAAGGCCCGGGCTGTGGCCGTACATGGAGGTGAAATAGGCACACAGGAATCCGTAAAACCGGTTCTGGTTCCTCTGTGTCATTGTTTCTGCCAAGGTTTCTGTGGGAACATGAGAATAAAAACAGGATAACTTCCATAATGTCCTGTATACATCTATAATAATAACAGACAGCTTCCATAATGTCCTGTATACATCTCTGACATCTATAATAATAACAGACAGCTTCCATAATGTCCTGTGAACATCTATAATAATAACAGACAGCTTCCATAATGTCCTATAATAATGCTTCCATAATATACATCTATAATAATAACAGACAGCTTCCATAATGTCCTGTAAACATCTATAATAATAACAGACAGCTTCCATAATGTCCTGTAAACATCTATAATAATAACAGACAGCTTCCATAATGTCCTGTAAACATCTATAATAATAACAGACAGCTTCCATAATGTCCTGTAAACATCTATAATAATAACAGACAGCTTCCATAATGTCCTGTGAACATCTATAATAATAACAGACAGCTTCCATAATGTCCTGTGAACATCTCTGACGTCTAGAAGAGTGGAATAACAGTGACATCCCAGATTGAGGAAAAACTTACTCAGCACTTGGGGGATCTTGTCCTTGGCAAGAGACTGGCACTCCAGCAGGCTCTTTATAGACACCCCCTTGCCTTCCTTGTTGGAGACGGCTCCTTTCACGGACTTGTTGATCTCCTTCATTGCCCGGTTGATCTCCTTCCAGTGGTTTTTGGTCAGCCGGCAGCCAGGCGGAGGGGTCTCCTCGGCGTATTGGAGAAATGCACCGATAGTCGAGGTGTAGTGGTTGACCATGGCGACGGCCTTGTTCTGCTGAAGGGTCTGAAACCATCTAAAACACACACACACACACATACCACACAGACAGACCCACCCACCCCCCCGACACACACCCCCACACGCACACACAACACAACACACCACACAGACACACACAACACACCACACAGACACACACAACACAACACACCACACAGACACACACAACACACCACACAGACACACACACACACCCACCCACCCACACACCCACACACAACACACACCCACCCACACACAACACACACCCACCCACCCCGCCCCACACACACCCACCCACACACCCACACACACCACAACATCCATTAGTGTGTTGTTAATGAACGCTGATGAGACCAAAGAGAAAGACAGATCTCTGCTCACCTCCTCATGTTGTCCCGGTCTGCCAGGAAACTGAGAGGGGATGGATATTTCTCATCCTTCGCCATGAACTTCAAAAATTGTTGCACCATCTTGAGCTTCACGGCACAATTTTGCTTCAGCTTATTGTTTGGACTGGGGCCTTCACAGATCTTCCTGAACCCCTCTATAAACACACCTAATCATAGACACATAACATTATGGATTGGGGCCTTCACAGATCTTCCTGAACCCCTCTATAAACACACCTAATCATAGAAACATGATATTTTAGACTGGGGCCTTCACAGGTCTTCCCGAACCCCTCTATAAACACACCTAATCAAAGACACATAACATTTAGGACACAACATTTAGGACTTAAGACAGATCTCACAACATAAATCAGACAGGCTGTTTTTCTAATATGTTTCAAACACAAATCATTTGAAGACAAAGAAGCATTTGATTCTATTCCCTCAGATGAATCAAATCAGACTTGAATAGTCACCTGCACAGTCAGGACAGACAAATAGGACAGGGCAGTGGACTCAAAGGGAACTCAGGGTGGGTGGGGTCTGGGGCGGAGTGAAGCAGGCCAGACACAGCGGAGGACGGGTGGGGTCTGGGGAGGAGTGAAGCAGGCCAGACACAGCAGAGGACGGGTGGGGTCTGGGGCGGAGTGAAGCAGGCCAGATACAGCGGAGGACGGGTGGGGTCTGGGGCAGAGTGAAGCAGGCCAGACACAGCAGAGGACGGGTGGGGTCTGGGGTGGAGTGAAGCAGGCCAGATACAGCGGAGGACGGGTGGGGTCTGGGGCGGAGTGAAGCAGGCCAGACACAGCGGAGGACGGGTGGGGTCTGGGGCAGAGTGAAGCAGGCCAGACACAGCGGAGGACGGGTGGGGTCTGGGGCGGAGTGAAGCAGGCCAGACACAGCGGAGGACGGGTGGGGTCTGGGGCGGAGTGAAGCAGGCCAGACACAGCGGAGGACGGGTGGGGTCTGGGGCAGAGTGAAGCAGGCCAGACACAGCGGAGGACGGGTGGGGTCTGGGGCGGAGTGAAGCAGGCCAGACACAGCGGAGGACGGGTGGGGTCTGGGGCGGAGTGAAGCAGGCCAGACACAGCGGAGGACGGGTGGGGTCTGGGGCAGAGTGAAGCAGGCCAGACACAGCGGAGGACGGGTGGGGTCTGGGGCGGAGTGAAGCAGGCCAGACACAGCGGAGGACGGGTGGGGTCTGGGGCGGAGTGAAGCAGGCCAGACACAGCGGAGGACGGGTGGGGTCTGGGGCGGAGTGAAGCAGGCCAGACACAGCGGAGGACGGGTGGGGTCTGGGGCGGAGTGAAGCAGGCCAGATACAGCGGAGGACGGGTGGGGTCTGGGGCGGAGTGAAGCAGGCCAGACACAGCGGAGGACGGGTGGGGTCTGGGGCGGAGTGAAGCAGGCCAGACACAGCGGAGGACGGGTGGGGTCTGGGGCGGAGTGAAGCAGGCCAGACACAGCGGAGGACGGGTGGGGTCTGGGGCGGAGTGAAGCAGGCCAGACACAGCGGAGGACGGGTGGGGTCTGGGGCGGAGTGAAGCAGGCCAGACAAGAGGAGGACGGGTGGGGTCTGGGGCGGAGTGAAGCAGGCCAGACACAGCGGAGGACGGGTGGGGTCTGGGGCGGAGTGAAGCAGGCCAGACACAGCGGAGGACGGGTGGGGTCTGGGGCGGAGTGAAGCGGGCCAGACACAGCGGAGGACGGGTGGGGTCTGGGGCGGAGTGAAGGCCAGACACAGCGGAGGACGGGTGGGGTCTGGGGCGGAGTGAAGCAGGCCAGACACAGCGGAGGACGGGTGGGGTCTGGGGCGGAGTGAAGCAGGCCAGATACAGCGGAGGACGGGTGGGGTCTGGGGCGGAGTGAAGCAGGCCAGACACAGCGGAGAGAGGGTGGGGTCTGGGGCGGAGTGAAGCAGGCCAGACACAGCGGAGGAAGGGCCCTACAGAAGTCTACACAAGTGACCCTAAAGTTACAGGACCTTCACACCGCTTAACTTTTTCCACTTATTGTCGTGTCACAGCTTGAATTTAACAAGAATTAAACCTAGATATGTTTGTTACTGGCCTTCACACGATACCCCATAATGTCAAAGTGGAATTACGTTTTTCATATTTTGTTTTTACAAATGAATTAAAAATGAAAAGCTGAAATGTGATGAGTCAATAAGTTTTCAAACCCTTATGTTATGGTACGCCGAGGAGTAAAAATGCACTTAAGTTTATTTAACCCTTATTTTACCAGGTATAAGATGAGTAGCATGGACTCACTGTGTGTGTAATAATAGTGTTTCAAATTATTTTTTGAATGACTACCTCATCTCTGTACCTCACACATACAATTATCTGTAATGTCCCTCAGTCGAGCAGTGCATTTCAAACACAGATTCAACCACAAAGACAAGGGAGGTTTTTTCCAATGCCTCGTAAAGAAGGGCACCTATTGGTAGATGGGTAAAAAAAAAGTGTGAGTACCACTCCTCCATATTTTCAAGCATAGTGGTGGCTGCGTCATGTTATGGGTATGCTTGTCATTGTTAAGGACTGGAGAGTTTTTCAGGATAAAAAAAATCAACAGAATGGAACTAAGCACAGGCAAAAATCCTAGAGGAAAACCTGGTTCAGTCTGCTTTCCACCAGACACTGGGAGATGAATTCACCTTTCAGCAGGACAATAACCTAAAACACAATGCCAAATCTACACTGGAGTTGCTTAACAAGAAGACAGTGAATGTTCCTGAGCGGCCAAGATTACAGTTTTGACTTAAATCTATGGCAAGACCTGAAAATGGTTGTCTAGCAATGATCAACAAACAATTTGACAAAACTTTTAAGAATTTTTAAAAGAATAACGGGCAAATGTTGCACAATCCATGTGTGAAAAACTTTTAGAGACTCACCCAGAAAAACTCACAGCTGTAATCGCTGCCAAAGGTGCTTCTACAATGTGTTTACTCAGGGGTGTGAATACTTAAGTAAATGAGATATTTCTGTATTTAATTTTCAATACATTTGCAAACATTTCTACAAACAATGTTTAGATTTTGTCATAATGGGGGTCTGTAGAGAGAAATCAATTTCATCCATTTTGAATTCAAGACGAAGCAACAAAATGTGCAATAAGTCAAGGGGTAAGAATACTTTCTGAAAGCACTATAACTGTGATTAGCTGGACCCTTTTCTACAACGTGAACACAGTGAGGCATAACAAAAAGCCTTTAGGCTATTCAAATACAAAATACTATTTAAAGACAGTTCTTACTCAGAGCAGAGCCCGGGAAGGGAGTTTGGCTGCTAGATCTGAGCGCCGTGGCCTCCTCTATCTGGGCTCCTGAACCCACGACTTGGTCCCGCTGTAGCTCCTCTTGTTCTGTGTCTGACGCAGGACGAGATGGCTCGGTCTGAAACCTGGACCTCTTCGCTGACCTCGTCTTCGCTGACCTTGCGTTTGCCGACCTCGCGCTGACACTCGTCTTCTGCCTTTTCAGTAGCTGATACCTCTTCCTCGCTCTATTCAGTTCCGAGGTCAGCTTCAGGTTGTCCTCTCTAACGGATTGGATGGTCGCACTTCTCTTGGTCAGGGCCTCATCCCGCTCTTGCAAAGCTTTCCGTAGCCTCAGGATGGGCACCTGGCAGTGGCAGGAATAATCTCTGCAGCTCACGTCCTCCTCATCCTCTTCCAAAGGAGACAGCAGTGAATCTAAAGAGTTGTCCTCCTCTTCCTGCTTTGTTTCCCACTCCACAATATCCAAATGGGTGGCCAGCGGGACGACAGGGTTGGACGCCCTCAACGTGGCCAGCCGCTCCATGGTCAGCCGTCTCCTGAGTTCCTCTAAAGCCCGTCTCCTCTGCGATCTGTCGAGCTCTGTGTGCGACTCCATGTGCCGGTCCAGCCTGCTGACATGGGTGGAGCATCCTGTCACTGGGCACGGCTCCTGCCTGATGTTGACACGGCCCGACTGCCAATTACAAAGGAGGATCCTCTCCTCCGTGTTCCTCACATTGTGTGTGTGCCTCAGGTGCTGACTGAAGCCGACCACAACCTTAGGGCAAAGCGGACAGGAACGCACTGCAGAGCGCACCGGAGTTCTCTCTTGTATGAAAAAAAAAAAGAAGTCAAAAGAACAATACATAAAAAATATAAAAAACACCACACAATCAGTGATCCAACAAGTAGAATGCTCCAGGCTGATTAGTTGTTGCTTAGAAACCACACCTTCTCACTCTAGAACATCTTTAACCCCGCCTTCCACTCCTCCCACTAAAACACTCCTCCTCCCACTAAAACACTCCTCCTCTGTTGTCAGCCTGGAGTTGAATCTATTCTAGTTCCAGAACTGTTTTAAAACAGAACATACTGGAGTTAATCAGGTCTCCGGTCTCCTCCTCTTCCACCAACGTACCAGTTATCTCTCCCTCCTCCTCCTCCTCCTCCTCCTCCTCCTTCACTCCAAACACTGCATCCTATAAATCAAATCACATGTTATTTGTCACATACACCTGTTCAGCAGATGTTATTGGTCACATACAGGTGTTCAGCAGATGTTATTGGTCACATACACCTGTTCAGCAGATGTTATTGGTCACATACAGGTGTTCAGCAGATGTTATTGGTCACATACAGGTGTTCAGCAGATGTTATTGCGGGTGTAGTGAAATGCTTGTGTTTCTAGCTCTGACAGTGCAGTAATATCTAACAAGTAATATCTAACAATACACACAATCTAAAGGAATGGAATTAAGAATATATAAATATTTGGACGAGCGATGTCAGAGCAGCATAGACTGAGATACAGTAGAATAGGATAGAATACCGTGTGTACATATGAGATGAGTAGTGCCAGATGTGTAAACATTATTAAAGTGACTAGTGATCCATTCCTTAAAGTGGCCAGTGATTCCTAGTCTGTGCCTATAGGGCAGCAGCCTCTAATGTGCTAGTGATGGCTATTTAACAGTCCAATGGCCTTGAGATAGAAGCTGTTTTTCAGTCTCTCAGCTTTGATGCACCTGTACTGACCTCGCCTTCTGGATGATAGCGGGGTGAACAGACAGTGTCTCGGGTGGCTGTTGTCCTTGGTGATATTTTTGGCCTTCCTGTGACATCGGGTGGTGTAGGTGTCCTGGAGGGCAGGTAGTTTGCCCCCGGTGATGCGTTGGGCAGACCGCGCCTCCCTCTGGCAGTTGTGGGCGTTGCCGTACCAAGCTGTGATACAGCCCGACAGGATGCTCTCAATGGTGCATCCACTTCCTCTTCCTCCTCAGTAACCTCCTCCTCTGTCACTCTGAACTCGTCTTCCTCTTCCTCCTCAGTAACCTCCTCCTCTTCCTCTGTCACTCTGAACTCGTCTTCCTCTTCTTTCACTGTAACTTCCATCTCCTCTTCTTTTACCGTAACATCATCCTCTTCCTCTTTCACTCTGAACTCGTATTCCTCTTCTTTCACTGAAACGTCTTTCTCTTCCTCTTTCACGGCAACAGTCTCACCCTCTACTTGTTGTTGTATTGTAACAGCCTCCTCTTCCTTCTCCTCTTTCACGACATCGTTCAGCCACAGACCCTCTTTCTCCGTCCAGCAGGCATCCTCCTCTTCTTTAACAGGAGGAGAGAAGTTTAGTGAGCTCATGTTCGGGGATGTTAGCTAACTACCTGGTGAAATAAGTAAAATAGCTAGTTAACATGTGCGACTAGCCTAGTGCTATTTTAGCTATTCAGCTTGCTGAATAGTAACGTATATATGAAATTAAATGGGCGGGGGGGGGGTAACTATCTATACGACCGAAATTTGTTTTAAAACACAGTGAATAATATACACTGAAAGCGTCTCAAGAGCTCTAATGTTTCGGTTTTGTTTCGGCTAGAAAACTCCCGAGGTGTCTGACTGGCTGTTGTTGATGACGGTGGAGAAACACCTCGTCCACTAGATTATACGTCACAGACGCACATCCGCTATATCTGCTGACTGGAGTGGGGTAAACGCAGTTTAGGAAAGACAAAGCTGGAATGGCACTTTTTTTTGGTCGCAACAATTAAATTCACATAGAAATATGTGTTATAGATATGTAATTCTCATTGAAAGCCAGTCTAAGAAGAGGTAAATCTGTTCTATGTGTTATAGATCTGTCATTCTCATTGAAAGCTAGTCTAAGAAGAGGTAGATCTGTTCTGTTTCTATTTCTACGTTGGTGGATGGGCATCGTCCTCTGGTTCCAAAGGGCTACATATTTTAATACAGAAATAGAAAGTTGTTTTTCACAAGTATTTCACTACAACCGCAAAAACATTGTCACCAGTGCTGTTTGTCGTCCTGGTAACACAGTCAATCTTTTTGATTCGACGACCGGAGTTGGAATCGCAGACAGCATCATAATTAATAAAATCTAATTATAACCAAATAATGGGTCGTGCTCATTATACATACATTGTGATTTAGTTTCGGTATCAGACTAACTTTTGTGTTGTGATTTTGTTTGCAGAGCGTACTGGCTGGCAGTTTATCGGAGAAGGAGGTATACGGCGCGTCATCCCTGCGTATAGTCTCATCTATGAAGCGCGCAATACCCAGTATCAAAGGAATTTAACATAGTGGCTTTGAGTTTGAATAAAAAACAGTTCATTTAGTAAATCTAGCCTGCTGTATTTTTTTTCAAGACATAGACCTAATGCCTGCGCCTTATGTAAAAAAAATAGTATTAGTTAGCTTGTCCACTATAACAACAGGTTCAAGCGTAACCAGATAAACTTGGCTTTGGAGACCAGACTACTTTCAACGCGCACTAATCCCGTGTCTCTGTCGCTAGAGTAGTGACTTCAACTAACTTTGGCTGCCATCTAGTGGAAATGAAGGGTACCTACACTGGACAGCTAGTTGTCAAAGTCAAAGTAGGCTTTTAATAATATATACCATTTAGCAGATGCCTTTTATCCAAAGCGAACTGGCTACATGGTTGTGGAAACAGATCCTAGAAACAGGATTATAATGTTGATCTCATGGATGGTCAGTCCTTGCCTCTATTGGTCAGTCCTTGCCTCTATTGGTCAGTCCTTGCCTCTATTGGTCAGTCCTTGCCTCTATTGGTCAGTCCTTACCTCTATTGGTCAGTCCTTACCTCTATTGGTTAGTCCTTGCCTCTATTGGTCAGTCCTTGCCTCTATTGGTCAGTCCTTGCCTCTATTGGTCAGTCCTTACCTCTATTGGTCAGTCATTGCCTCTATTGGTCAGTCCTTGCCTCTATTGGTCAGTCCTTGCCTCTATTGGTCAGTCCTTGCCTCTATTGGTCAGTCCTTGCCTCTATTGGTCAGTCCTTGCCTCTATTGGTCAGTCCTTGCCTCTATAGCTCTGTCTATGAATTTGAGAGTGGTTACATTTCTCCAGCCCTCAGCTTTTTACCAAAAGAGGAGCAAGGAGACTTATTGTTTCTCCTAATGATTGGCACTTTAAGAGGTTTAAAGATGCAGATGAAATACATACCAAAATATGTTACAGATACTATACAAATGTCCCATCACTCAGACAGTTAGTGAAAACACAGCATCCAGCACAGCAAACAATCAATCAAATGTATTTGACATCAAAATAATAACTATAGAGGGTGCAGCAGTTCAACGCCTCAGGAGCAAATGTCAGTTGGCTTTTCATAGCAGAGCATTCATAGATTGAGAGAGAGAGAGTCAAAAACAAACATGATCACGGGTAAGACAACATGACAAGTCAACACATCCGTTGAAACAGGTAAAACAACATGACAAGTCAACACATCTGTTGAAACAGGTAGAACAACATGACAAGTCAACACATCCGTTGAAACAGGTAAAACAACAGGACAAGTCAACACATCTGTTGAAACAGGTAGAACAACAGGACAAGTCAACACATCTGTTGAAACAGGTAGAACAACATGACAAGTCAACACATCTGTTGAAACAGGTAAAACAACAGGACAAGTCAACACATCTGTTGAAACAGGTAGAACAACAGGACAAGTCAACACATCTGTTGAAACAGGTAGAACAACATGACAAGTCAACACATCTGTTGAAACAGGTAGAACAACAGGACAAGTCAACACATCTGTTGAAACAGGTAGAACAACAGGACAAGTCAACACATCTGTTGAAACAGGTAGAACAACAGGACAAGTCAACACATCTGTTGAAACAGGTAGAACAACATGACCAGGACAAGTCAACACATCTATTGAAACAGGTAAAACAACATGACAAGTCAACACATCTGTTGAAACAGGTAGAACAACATGACCAGGACAAGTCAACACATCTGTTGAAACAGGTAGAACAACAGGACAAGTCAACACATCTGTTGAAACAGGTAGAACAACAGGACAAGTCAACACATCTGTTGAAACAGGTAGAACAACAGGACAAGTCAACACATCTGTTGAAACAGGTAAAACAACAGGACAAGTCAACACATCTGTTGAAACAGGTAGAACAGGACAAGTCAACACATCTGTTGAAACAGGTAGAACAACAGGACCGGGACAAGTCAACACATCTGTTGAAACAGGTAGAACAACAGGACAAGTCAACACATCTGTTGAAACAGGTAAAACAACAGGACAAGTCAACACATCTGTTGAAACAGGTAAAACAACAGGACAAGTCAACACATCTGTTGAAACAGGTAGAACAACAGGACCGGGACAAGTCAACACATCTGTTGAAACAGGTAGAACAACAGGACAAGTCAACACATCTGTTGAAACAGGTAGAACAACAGGACAAGTCAACACATCTGTTGAAACAGGTAGAACAACAGGACAAGTCAACACATCTGTTGAAACAGGTAGAACAACAGGACAAGTCAACACATCTGTTGAAACAGGTAGAACAACATGACAAGTCAACACATCTGTTGAAACAGGTAGAACAACATGACAAGTCAACACATCTGTTGAAACAGGTAGAACAACATGACAAGTCAACACATCTGTTGAAACAGGTAGAACAACAGGACAAGTCAACACATCTGTTGAAACAGGTAGAACAACAGGACAAGTCAACACATCTGTTGAAACAGGTAGAACAACAGGACAAGTCAACACATCTGTTGAAACAGGTAGAACAACATGACAAGTCAACACATCTGTTGAAACAGGTAGAACAACATGACAAGTCAACACATCTGTTGAAACAGGTAGAACAACATGACAAGTCAACACATCTGTTGAAACAGGTAGAACAACATGACCAGGACAAGTCAGCACATCTGTTGAAACAGGTAAAACAACATGACAAGTCAACACATCTGTTGAAACAGGTAGAACAACATGACCAGGACAAGTCAACACATCTGTTGAAACAGGTAGAACAACAGGACAAGTCAACACATCTGTTGAAACAGGTAGAACAACAGGACAAGTCAACACATCTGTTGAAACAGGTAGAACAACAGGACAAGTCAACACATCTGTTGAAACAGGTAAAACAACAGGACAAGTCAACACATCTGTTGAAACAGGTAGAACAACAGGACAAGTCAACACATCTGTTGAAACAGGTAGAACAACAGGACCGGGACAAGTCAACACATCTGTTGAAACAGGTAGAACAACAGGACAAGTCAACACATCTGTTGAAACAGGTAAAACAACAGGACAAGTCAACACATCTGTTGAAACAGGTAGAACAACAGGACAAGTCAACACATCTGTTGAAACAGGTAGAACAACAGGACCGGGACAAGTCAACACATCTGTTGAAACAGGTAGAACAACAGGACAAGTCAACACATCTGTTGAAACAGGTAGAACAACAGGACAAGTCAACACATCTGTTGAAACAGGTAGAACAACAGGACAAGTCAACACATCTGTTGAAACAGGTAGAACAACAGGACAAGTCAACACATCTGTTGAAACAGGTAGAACAACATGACCAGGACAAGTCAACACATCTGTTGAAACAGGTAAAACAACATGACAAGTCAACACATCTGTTGAAACAGGTAGAACAACATGACCAGGACAAGTCAACACATCTGTTGAAACAGGTAGAACAACAGGACAAGTCAACACATCTTTTGAAACAGGTAAAACAACAGGACAAGTCAACACATCTGTTGAAACAGGTAGAACAGGACAAGTCAACACATCTGTTGAAACAGGTAGAACAACAGGACCGGGACAAGTCAACACATCTGTTGAAACAGGTAGAACAACAGGACAAGTCAACACATCTGTTGAAACAGGTAAAACAACAGGACAAGTCAACACATCTGTTGAAACAGGTAAAACAACAGGACAAGTCAACACATCTGTTGAAACAGGTAGAACAACAGGACCGGGACAAGTCAACACATCTGTTGAAACAGGTAGAACAACAGGACAAGTCAACACATCTGTTGAAACAGGTAGAACAACAGGACAAGTCAACACATCTGTTGAAACAAGTAGAACAACATGACCAGGACAAGTCAACACATCTGTTGAAACAGGTAAAACAACATGACCAGGACAAGTCAACACATCTGTTGAAACAGGTAGAACAACAGGACAAGTCAACACATCTGTTGAAACAGGTAGAACAACATGACCAGGACAAGTCAACACATCTGTTGAAACAGGTAGAACAACATGACAAGTCAACACATCTGTTGAAACAGGTAAAACAACAGGACAAGTCAACACATCTGTTGAAACAGGTAGAACAACAGGACAAGTCAACACATCTGTTGAAACAGGTAGAACAACATGACCAGGACAAGTCAACACATCTGTTGAAACAGGTAAAACAACAGGACAAGTCAACACATCTGTTGAAACAGGTAGAACAACATGATCAGGACAAGTCAACACATCTGTTGAAACAGGTAGAACAACAGGACAAGTCAACACATCTGTTGAAACAGGTAGAACAACATGACAAGTCAACATATCTGTAGAAACAGGTAGAAAAACATGACCGGGACAAGTCAACACATCTGTTGAAACAGGTAAAACAACAGGACAAGTCAACACATCTGTTGAAACAACATGACCGGGACAAGTCAACACATCTGTTGAAACAGGTAGAACAACAGGATAAGTCAACACATCTGTTGAAACAGGTAGAACAACAGGACAAGTCAACACATCTGTTGAAACAGGTAAAACAACAGGACAAGTCAACACATCTGTTGAAACAACATGACCGGGACAAGTCAACACATCTGTTGAAACAGGTAGAACAACAGGACAAGTCAACACATCTGTTGAAACAGGTAGAACAACATGACCAGGACAAGTCAACACATCTGTTGAAACAGGTAAAACAACATGACTAGTCAACACATCTGTTGAAACAGGTAGAACAACATGACCGGGACAGTCAACACATCTGTTGAAACAGGTAGAACAACAGGACAAGTCAACACATCTGTTGAAACAGGTAAAACAACAGGACAAGTCAACACATCTGTTGAAACAGGTAGAACAACAGGACAAGTCAACACATCTGTTGAAACAGGTAGAACAACAGGACAAGTCAACACATCTGTTGAAACAGGTAGAACAGGACAAGTCAACACATCTGTTGAAACAGGTAGAACAACAGGACAAGTCAACACAGGCCTTCTCCTCCTCCATATCTGGGAACACCAGCCTTCTCCTTCTCCATATAAAACCAGCCGGCTCCTCCATATCAAGGAACACCAGCCCGCTCCTCCATATCAGGGAACACCAGCCTTCTCCTCCATATCAGGGAACACCAGCCTTCTCCTCCTCCATCTCGGGGAACACCAGCCCACTCCTCCCTATCTGGGAACACCAGCCTTATCCTCCTCCATATCAAGGAACACCAGCCCGCTCCTCCATATCTGGGAACACCAGCCTTCTCCTTCTCCATATCAGGGAACACAAGCCTTCTCCTCCTCCATATCTGGGAACACCAGACATCTCCTCCTCCATATCTGGGAACACCAGCCTTCTCCTCCTCCATATCTGGGAACACCAGCCATCTCCTCCTCCATATCTGGGAACACCAGCCATCACCTTCTCCATATCATGGAACACCAGCCTTCTCCTCCATATCTGGGAACACCAGCCCGCTCCTCCATATCAGGGAACACCAGCCTTCTCCTCCTCCATATCTGGGAACACCAGCATTCTCCTCCATATCAGGGAACACCAGCGTTCTCCTTCTCCATATCTGGGAACACCAGCCTTCTCCTCCTCCATATCAGGGAACACCAGCCTGCTCCTCCATATCAGGGAACACCAGCCTGCTCCTCCATATCAGGGAACACCAGCCTGCTCCTCCATATCAGGGAACACCAGCCTGCACCTCCATATCAGGGAACACCAGCCTGCTCCTCCATATAAGGGAACACCAGCCTGCTTCCCCAAAGTGATCGATAGTATATCGGCTCTGTGATGATTGTGATTCTGAGCTCTCATGCTCATACAGTGAGATATGGTCTTCACTGATCTCACTCTGCGTCTCACTGATCTCACTGATCTCACTCTGCGTCTCACTGATCTCACTCTGCGTCTCACTGATCTCACTCTGCGTCTCACTGATCTCACTCTGCGTCTCACTGATTTCACTCTGCGTCTCACTGATCTCACTCTGCGTCTCACTGATCTCACTCTGCATCAATGATCTCACTGCGTCTCACTCTGCGTCTCACTGATCTCACTGCGTCTCACTGCGTCTCACTGATCTCACTCTGCGTCTCACTGATCTCACTGCGTCTCACTGATCTCACTGCGTCTCACTCTGCGTCTCACTGATCTCACTGCGTCTCACTGATCTCACTGCGTCTCACTCTGCGTTTTACTGATCTCACTCTGCGTCTCACTGATCTCACTGATCTCACTCTGCATCTCACTCTGCGCCAGCTCCGTCTGTGGCGTATTGAGGCAGGACTCGGTTGTATACGGATGGTCGTGAGCTCTTTAGTGAGCTCTCTTCGCCTCCTCCGTTCAGTCGCTTTTGCTTGACTCTGAAGATAGTGATGTTGATCGGTCCGTAACCCCCGACATTTAAAATGTAGGCGCCAGCAGAGGGTTTCAAAGTAGGCCTATGACTCCTTTCCAATCGGAAACTCCCGGTTGCCGCATCGAAAGTGCCCTTCGTCGCTAAGTCTTCCTCCACGAAGTGCTGTCTGCAGATCCTGCTAACTAGAGCTGGCACTTCCTTCCTCTTCAGGACATACATGGAGCCACTTCTTCAAACGTTGTGGGTCCTTGAGCAGCCGACGGGGATTTTGTTTGGAGCCAATTCATACAGCCTGGCGCTATACAGTTCATGTTTTAATTACTACGTGTTGTTGCCATCTTCGTTGTCTACCACCTAACCTCACTCTCTTCGATTCACTCTCCGTGTGAAAACTCAACACCACAATCTGCTGATTCCTGCCAGTTGTTACTATGGCAATTTAACATGGCGCTGACCATATCTGAAATAAACCTTGTCGACGATCAAAATACTAAATATAAAGATGTTTTTTTTTATGTTAAATGCACATGTTTATTATTAGTGGATTGAATATATCTCTTTGCTTATATTTATTTCCTAACGTGTTTCCATTCCCATTTAAGGCAATATCTTATTCAGTCAAACAAATATAATATACAAATTAGCAGCTTGGTCGATACTGCTTCTATATAGTGTAACAATTCAAAGATGTGGCTGTATACAGTCCACTCAGACCTGTCCTGACACGTTGTTATCTACCTTCCAGTCCTCCATTCACCCACTCAGACCTGTCCTGACACGTTGTTATCTACCTTCTAGCCCTCCATTCACCCATTCAGACCTGTCCTGACTGACACATTGTTATCTAACTTCCAGTCCTCGATTCAGAATAACTAATTTCTGTAAGTACATAGATGTAGATAATGAATGTTCACTAGTGGCTAACACAGTAAAAAAATATTAATTTAATCTTTATTCAGATACAACATTTTTGCATTAATCAAATTATTATTACAAATCAGCATCTGTGTTTTTTTTTCTGACATTCATTCATGAAGTAACAAGGAAATGTTTTAATAACACTGATGGGAACATTCATAAAGTAGCTAGGAAATGTTTTAATAACACCAATGGGAACATTCATGAAGTAGCTAGGAATTTTTTTAATAATACTGATGGGTACATTCATGAAGTAGCTAGGAAATGGTTTAATAATACCAATGGGAAACATTCATGAAGTAGCTGGGAAATGTTTTAATAACACTGATGGGAACATTCATAAAGTAGCTAGGAAATGTTTTAATAACACCAATGGGAACATTCATGAAGTAGCTAGGAATTTTTTAAATAATACTGATGGGTACATTCATGAAGTAGCTAGGAAATGTTTTAATAATACCGATGGGAACATTCATGAAGTAGATGGGAAATGTTTTAATAATACTGATGGGAAACATTCATGAAGTAGCTAGGAAATGTTTTAATAATACCGATGGGAACATTCATGAAGTAGCTAGGAAATGGTTTAATAATACAGATGGGAAACATTCATGAAGTAGCTAGGAAATGGTTTAATAATACCGATGGGAACATTCATGAAGTAGCTGGGAAATGGTTTAATAATACAGATGGGAAACATTCATGAAGTAGCTGGGAAATAGTTTTTTTTGTCAGCAACTTATCATCGTTATCAGAACTACGTTATCACATTTTTATACAACTTTAGCTTGAAGACTAGGGGCTCTATTGAATCCACTACGCCCAAGTTCAGCTTTACAGCGTGATTGAAATGTAAAGGCAATGCATTCAAGGTAAACCCTGCACGTGTCGGCTCAATCCGAAATGACCTTTTATATTTTTATAGCGGAACCTGTAACGCTTCAGCTGTAAAGACTGAATAGAGCCCTGGTGCACAAATTAACTCAATGAAACCAAAATACTAAATTCATGAAGGTTATAATTAAGAAATACACACTGGGTCCATGCTTTCGATCATAAGCAACCGTTTCCATTTTAAAAACAGGTTCTCCGGCACAAAATGCTGATCAGGAAATTAAAATCCTAAATTTACTGAAGAGTGAATTGAATAAGGAACTACCTCTTTCTTCAGCCTTGAACACAAACACAGTGCTATTGCCTAATAACCATATTGAATAGACTATATTACAGGAACACCTAAATGTAGGACCGACAACGTTGATATTGCCTAATATCCATATTGTGGAAAGAATTAAAATCCAATGTATTTATTTATAAAGCCCTTCTTACATCAGCTGATATCTCAAAGTGCTGTACAGAAACCCAGCCTAAAACCCAATGTTTAGAATATGGTATGTTTACAGGTTTAACTCTCATTATCATCCTACAGATGGCAGTCTCATTTATCATCCTACAGATGGCAGTGTCATTATCATCCTACTGATGGCAGTATTGCAGTCTCATTATCATCCTACAGATGGCAGTGTCATTATCATCCTACCGATGGCAGTATTTCAATCTCATTATCACCCTACAGATGGCAGTATTGTAGCCTCATTATCACCCTACAGATGGCACTATTGCAGTCTCATTATCACCCTACAGATGGCAGTATTGCAGTCTCATTATCACCCTACAGATGGCAGTATTGCAGTCTCATTATCACCCTACAGATGGCAGTATTGCAGTCTCATTATCACCCTACAGATGGCAGTATTGCAGTCTCAACTGTGTGGAATATCACAAACCTATGAAAATAATCAACTTTGTCACAGTGAACACACTAAATTCGGGACGGACAATCGATTGTGAGATACGCCATCTACTTCTTATGTGATACATTTGGGTTGTGGGCTCACATTTGTACTTTTTCTGAGATCTTTGCCGAGCAGGAAACAGCAGCGTACTGCTCCTGCAACCAACACAAGCATAGGGCTGTAACGTGTGCCATGTTATCTGATGAGAACTGCTCCTGTAACCAACACAAGCCGGAAACAGCAGCATACTGCTCCTGCAACCAACACAAGCATAGGGCTGTAACGTGTGCCATGTTATCTGATGAGAACCGCTTCAATTTAGCCTACTAGTAAATCCCTGATTGTAATTAGCTGATACGCATTTTCTGCCAGAGAACCTGTTTTAAAATGGAAAATGGTGGCTTACAGATACGTTTTATATTCCTCCATTTAATAATTACATTTGACAACTTTCCAAATCATATCATTAACATCTGAGGGTTCATATTTCTATTCAATCAATCCAAAATCAAAATCAAATACAGATTTTAAATTGTAACTTTATTGTAATTGTAATCATGTCTCAAGAGGAAAAAACTAAAGTAGGAATATTTTGGGGGGGGAAGATTTGATATAAACAACATGATTTAATGTGGCATCAAAAACAACAGTCAAAAACATAAGTCAGAACACTAGTCTTGTCTATGCTCTCATGTGATTTCAGATTCTCTGTCCGGGAAAATGTCTTTCCACAATTAGGTTCCCGAACTAAAACTCTATCCAAACTGTGTTTATGTTCTCATGCCTTTTCAGGTTCCCTAACTTGGAACAATGTTAAGGCTTCTCTGCAGAGTGTATTCTCTTATGTTTGTTTAAGTTCCCCAACTGGGTAAAACTATTTCCACACTGGGAACAGGGGTAAGGCTTCTCTCCAGAGTGTATTCTCTTATGTTTATTCAGGTTCCCTAGCTGGATAAAACTCTTTCCACAATGGGAGCAGTGATAAGGCTTCTCCCCTGTGTGTGTCCTCTCATGCTCTTTTAGGTTCCCTAACTTGGTAAAATCCTTTCCACACTGGGCGCAATGGTAAGGTTTCTCCCCTGTGTGTGTCCTCTCGTGCTCCTTCAGATTATCTAACAACCTAAAATTCTTTCCACAATGGGAACAAGGGTAAGGCTTCTCTCCAGAGTGTATTCTCTTATGTTTGTTCAGGCTCCCTAACTGGGTAAATCTCTTTTCACAATGGGCGCAGTGGTAAGGCTTATCTCTAGAGTGGATTATCTCATGCTTTTTTAGGTTTCCTAACTGGGTAAAATCCTTTCCACACTGGGAGCATTGGTAAGGTTTCTCCCCTGTGTGTGTTCTATCATGCTCTTTCAGATTATCTAACAACCTAAAATTCTTTCCACAATGGGAACAGGAGTACGGTTTCTCTCCAGAGTGTATTTTTTTGTGTTTGTTTAGGTTCCCTAACTGGGAAAAACTATTTCCACACTGGGAGCAATGGTAAGGTTTTTCCCCTGTGTGTGTCCTCTCGTGCTCCTTCAGGGTATCTAACAACCTAAAATTCTTTCCACAATGGGAACAGGGGAAAGGCTTCTCTCCCGAGTGTATTCGCTTATGTTTGTTCAGGCTCCCTAACCACATAAAATTATTTCCACATTGGGAGCAATGATAAGGCTTTTCTCCTGTGTGTATTCTCTTATGTTTGTTCAGGCTCCCTAACAAAGTAAAACTCTTTCCACACTGGGAGCATTGGAATGGCTTTTCTCCTATGTGTGTCCTTTTATGCTCTTTCAGCTTCCATGACCACTTAAAACTCATATTACACAGGGAGCAGTGATGTCGTCTCGCTGGTTTGGGAGTCTCTGGGTCTGGTTCCCCTGAAGGACTCTTCCGTCTGTCAGAGTGAGAGGCTGGTCTCTTTCCTGCCAAAAACAAAGAGTATTTGGTTAAACTGAGAGACATGAATGAAATCTCCTCATGATAAAAACTGTCTTCCTATGAGGTTTAATCTAGAGACTAGATCCCTCATTATAAAACAGTACATTTGGATCGTGAATACTGATTGGTTAATAGCCGTTAGTTATTCATGATGATCCCTGGGTAATGCCTGTTAACAATTATATTTGAATTATCCCTATACAACCACTGTCCCAAGGCCAAGCCAGGCAATTTATAAACTAATCTCCACTGTCCCACAGCCCAGCCAGGCAATTTATAAACTAACCTCCACTGTCCAGCCAGGCAATTTATAAACTAATCTCCACTGTCCAGCCAGGCAATTTATAAACTAATCTCCACTGTCCCACTGCCCTGCCAGGCAATTTATAAACTAATCTCCACTGTCCCACAGCCCAGCCAGGCTATTTATTAATTACACTATTAGCTTGTGTTTCTTGCATCTGCAAACAGCTAGTTTTGTCTTTAATTAGCAAGTTGTTCCTCAATCTTGTTAGCCGCTAAATGCTAATCGCTAACTTAGCTAATAAATGTACTGAGTAAGAGCAAGCGTAATGTTATTTATTTCACCTTTATTTAACCAGGTAGGCTTAACTTAGGTAACAAGTTCTCATTTACAACTGTGACCTGGCCAAGATAAAGCAAAGCAGTGAGACCACAAACAACAACACAGAGTTACACATGGAATAAACAAACATACAGTCAATAATACAGTAAAACAAAAGAAAACAAAAAGTCTATATACAGTGAGTGCAAATGATACGGAAGTTATTATAATTAGCTATACAGCCTGATAACACCAGTGATGGTGTAGACCTAAATCAGCATGTGGTTTGTGCAACAGTGTCTTCTAAATTAAAAGAGGTACAACGCAAAGCAAGAAGAAGCTACATGAAGAAGCTAAGAGAAAACATTCAATGTTGCCAAAGATTATAGGGTCCCCCTAGGAAACACCTATCAACACATTAGTTCCTACCCTGTCACAACCTCCCTGGCATTTTCATTTGTTGTTATGTCAACGTATTCAAAGTGCCCACTATTATATTCTAACTGTATAATTAGAATAGACATTCTAGTCCCATGATTCCAACAGTTAACCCAAGTGTTTTGCTCTAAATTGCAAGTCAAATTGCAAGATTTGGTAAAAATAAGGCCCAGATTTCTTGCCCATATCGAGCAGCCCTACGTGGCGGTGTGGAAATTATCTCAAATGCAGGAATTGTTTAACATGATGACTGTTTGGGGGGGGGGGGGGGGGGGTTGAAGTTGAATTGAACAGTATAAACCAATCAGAATGGAGAAAAACTCATTGAAATCACTTGGAATATATGTGCTGCCACCCTAAATTCACTCACTACTCATAAAGCAAATTTAAAACTTTTATTATTAAAAAAACATTTCAATACAGTCAAATAGTTAATAACTTCACCTCAAGCTCAAAAGGGATATTAAATGTCTGCTTCTTGTTGTTGTTAAACCCAATTTCTTTTAAAATTCCATGATAGAACATTGACCATATCGTCCAGTCCTGATCTAAAGTGTAATTAATAACTCCACCTCAAGCTCAAAAGGGATATTAAATGTCTGCTTCTTGTTGTTGTTAAACCCAATTTATTTTAAAATACCATGATAGAACATTGACCATATCGTCCAGTCCTGATCTAAAGTGTAATTAATAACTCCACCTCAAGCTCAAAAGGGATATTAAATGTCTGCTTCTTGTTGTTGTTAAACCCAATTTATTTTAAAATACCATGATAGAACATTGACCATATCGTCCAGTCCTGATCTACAGTTAATAACTCCACCTCAAGCTCAAAGGGATATTAAATGTCTGCTTCTTGTATGTTAAACCCATCTACCAATGGGTGACCTTCTTTCTTTGAATTTATATATTTTTTGTAAATACACTACCGGTCAACCGTTTTAGAACACCTCCTCATTAAAGGTTTTTCTTTATTTGTACTATTTTCTACATTGTAGAAAAATAGTGAAGACATCAAAACTATGAAATAACACATATGGAATCATGTAGTAACCCAAACAAGTGTTAAACAAATCAAAAAATATTTTATATTTGAGATTCTGCATATAGCCACCCCTTTGACAGCATTGCACACTTGGCATTCTCTCAACCAGCTTCATGAGGTAGTCACCTGGAATGCATTTCAATTAACAGGTGTGTCCAAACTTTTGGCAGGTACTGTATATAAAAAAGTTAACCAGTTTAATTTAGACAAATATAAGATTATGCAATGTCCTATTTAAACATGCCTGAACTCCAACATATAGATCTTAAGGATAACGATGCATGTGGTTTCATTTGAAAATGACTAACTTTATATGTGCACGTGCTCAGTTGGACTTTTACATGGAATCGCCCTTAAAAATATTGTGAATATATATATTGGGAATCATTTAATCCATTAACATTTTGTTGGTGGATCAAACTCATGGAAGCTTTATAGCGGTAGTCTCCTTTAACACCTGATTTACTGACCACAAGGCACATCTCAACAGGTGGTCCAGCTAAGTCATGTCATGACACATCTCAACAGGTGGTCCAGGTAAGTCATGTCATGCCACATCTCAACAGGTGGTCCAGGTAAGTCATTACACATCTCAACAGGTGGTCCAGGTAAGTCGTGACACATCTCAACAGGTGGTCCAGGTAAGTCATGACATCTCAACAGGTGGTCCAGGTAAGTCATGACATCTCAACAGGTGGTCCAGGTAAGTCATGTCATGACACATCTCAACAGGTGGTCCAGGTAAGTCATGTCATGCCACATCTCAACAGGTGGTCCAGGTAAGTCATGTCATGCCACATCTCAACAGGTGGTCCAGGTAAGTCATTACACATCTCAACAGGTGGTCCAGGTAAGTCATGACATGACACATCTCAACAGGTGGTCCAGGTAAGTCATGACACATCTCAACAGGTGGTCCAGGTAAGTCGTGACACATCTCAACAGGTGGTCCAGGTAAGTCGTGACACATCTCAACAGGTGGTCCAGGTAAGTCATGACACATCTCAACAGGTGGTCCAGGTAAGTCATGGCACATCTCAACAGGTGGTCCAGGTAAGTCATGACACATCTCAACAGGTGGTCCAGGTAAGTCATGACACATCTCAACAGGTAGTCCAGGTAAGTCATGGCACATCTCAACAGGTGGTCCAGGTAAGTCATGACACATCTCAACAGGTGGTCCAGGTAAGTCATGACACATCTCAACAAGTGGTCCAGGTAAGTCATGACATGACACATCTCAACAGGTGGTCCAGGTAAGTCATGACACATCTCAACAGGTGGTCCAGGTAAGTCATGACATGACATCTCAACAGGTGGTCCAGGTAAGTCATGAAATCAACAGGTGGTCCAGGTAAGTCATGACACATCTCAACAGGTGGTCCAGGTAAGTCATGACATATCTCAACAGGTGGTCCAGGTAAGTCGTGACATGACACATCTCAACAGGTGTCCAGGTAAGTCATGACATATCTCAACAGGTGGTCCAGGTAAGTCATGACATGACACATCTCAACAGGTGGTCCAGGTAAGTCATGACATGACATATCTCAACAGGTGGTCCAGGTAAGTCATGGCACATCTCAACAGGTGGTCCAGGTAAGTCATGGCACATCTCAACAGGTGGTCCAGGTAAGTCATCACATCTCAACAGGTGGTCCAGGTAAGTCATCACATCTCAACAGGTGGTCCAGGTAAGTCATGACACATCTCAACAGGTGGTCCAGGTAAGTCATGACATGACACATCTCAACAGGTGGTCCAGGTAAGTCATGACATCTCAACAGGTGGTCCAGGTAAGTCATCACATCTCAACAGGTGGTCCAGGTAAGTCATCACATCTCAACAGGTGGTCCAGGTAAGTCATGACACATCTCAACAGGTGGTCCAGGTAAGTCATGACATCTCAACAGGTGGTCCAGGTAAGTCATGACATCTCAACAGGTGGTCCAGGTAAGTCATGACATCTCAACAGGTGGTCCAGGTAAGTCATGACATCTCAACAGGTGGTCCAGGTAAGTCATGGCACATCTCAACAGGTGGTCCAGGTAAGTCATGACATCTCAACAGGTGGTCCAGGTAAGTCATGGCACATCTCAACAGGTGGTCCAGGTAAGTCGTGACATCTCAACAGGTGGTCCAGGTAAGTCATGACATCTCAACAGGTGGTCCAGGTAAGTCATGACATCTCAACAGGTGGTCCAGGTAAGTCATGACATCTCAACAGGTGGTCCAGGTAAGTCATGACATCTCAACAGGTGGTCCAGGTAAGTCATGACATCTCAACAGGTGGTCCAGGTAAGTCATGACATCTCAACAGGTGGTCCAGGTAAGTCATGACACATCTCAACAGGTGGTCCAGGTAAGTCATGACACATCTCAACAGGTGGTCCAGGTAAGTCATGACACATCTCAACAGGTGGTCCAGGTAAGTGTTTTATTTGTGTTTGTCATTTACTGTATTTACGTTTATATAAAGCTTTTCAACAGGAAACGTTACAACAACAAAAAATCACTGGAGGACGTATAACAATACCTACAGAACAACATATTCAAGTGTAGAATTGTCTTTTAAAACCACACATTATTTCACTAACTGCAGAGTTTGTCCTTACTGGTGTTAATCAGATCAATGTTTTATAAGATAGTACTCACTGTATTTACTGGTGTTAATCAGATCAATGTTTTATAAGATAGTACTCACTGTATTTACTGGTGTTAATCAGATCAATGTTTTATAAGATAGT
Organism: Oncorhynchus clarkii lewisi; assembly: GCF_045791955.1. Lineage (NCBI taxonomy): Eukaryota > Metazoa > Chordata > Actinopteri > Salmoniformes > Salmonidae > Oncorhynchus > Oncorhynchus clarkii. The sequence goes on from NW_027257955.1 coordinate 102,817, forward strand.
ACTCACTGGTGTTAATCAGATCAATGCCCCGGTTTTATAAGATAGTACTCACTGTATTTACTGGTGTTAATCAGATCAATGTTTTATAAGATAGTACTCACTGGTGTTAATCAGATCAATGTTTTATAAGATAGTACTCACTGGTGTTAATCAGATCAATGCCCCGGTTTTATAAGATAGTACTCACTGTATTTACTAGTGTTAATCAGATCAATGCCCCTGTTTTATAAGATAGTACTCACTGTAATTACTGGTGTTAATCAGATCAATGCCCCTGTTTTATAAGATAGTACTCACTGTATTTACTAGTGTTAATCAGATCAATGCCCTTGTTTTATAAGATAGTACTCACTGTAATTACTGGTGTTAATCAGATCAATGCCCCTGTTTTATAAGATAGTACTCACTGTAATTACTGGTGTTAATCAGATCAATGCCCCTGTTTTATAAGATAGTACTCACTGTATTTACTAGTGTTAATCAGATCAATGCCCTTGTTTTATAAGATAGTACTCACTGTAATTACTGGTGTTAATCAGATCAATGCCCCTGTTTTATAAGATAGTACTCACTGTAATTACTGGTGTTAATCAGATCAATGCCCCTGTTTTATAAGATAGTACTCACTGTATTTACTAGTGTTAATCAGATCAATGCCCTTGTTTTATAAGATAGTACTCACTGTAATTACTGGTGTTAATCAGATCAATGCCCCTGTTTTATAAGATAGTACTCACTGGTGTTAATCAGATCAATGCCCCTGTTTTATAAGATAGTACTCACTGTAATTACTAGTGTTAATCAGATCAATGCCCCTGTTTTATAAGATAGTACTCACTGTATTTACTGGTGTTAATCAGATCAATGTCCCTGTTTTATAAGATAGTACTCACTGTTTTTACTGGTGTTAATCAGATCAATGTCCCTGTTTTATAAGATAGTACTCACTGTTTTTACTGGTGTTAATCAGTTCTCCAGTCTTCTCTTCTTCGTCCTCCTCCAATGTGACAGTAATCTCCCCCTCTTCCTCCTTCACTCCAAAAACGTCTTCCTCCTCTTTCACTGTGACAGTCATCTCCCCATCCTCCTCCTTCATTACAAAAACTGTATCTTCCTCTTCCTTCACTGTAACATCCTCCTCCTCTTTCACGCTGAAAGCCTCTTCCCCTTCTTCTTTCACTGTAACAGCCTCACCTTCTACTTCTTTCTTGACGGTAACAGTCTCCTCTCCCATGAGATTTCCTTTCTCCGTCAAGCAATTCTCAGTGTAGCTTAGTAAACTCATGGTCGGGGATGTTAGCTCATTAGCATTAGCGACTGGACTAGTGTTAACTTAACCAGACAGCTAACAGCAACAACGTCAATACGACATTAAATGGGATAACTAGTTATTTCACACAGAAGTATGTTTAAAACATAGTTGCAAATTAAACCAGGAAATTGTCTAAAGAACTCGAATGTTCCGACTTTGTTGTCTAGCGAGCTACCGAGGTGGCTGCAGTTGTTGAAGAAGCTTTCCGTCCACTAGATTATACGTCACAGTAGCAGCGTGGCCTGAAAGACACATATCGCCATCTGCTGTCTGGAGGGAGGAAACGCATATGACTATTATATCAACACATACAAAGAGCAACAAGTGTTGATTGATTAGTTCAGATATAATAAATAGATATGATCAAAATAAACACCTACAGTTATTGACACCCTTGATAAAGCCGAGGGGAAATTTCGAGGGGAAATCGGGACAAGTCTCTGAATGCCCTTGAGTGGCCCAGCCACTCTTCAGAGAAGAATGGGATCTGCAGAGAATTGGAGAAACTCACCAAATACAGGTGTGCCAAGCTTGAAGCCTCATACCCATGAAGACTCAAGGCTGTAATCGCTGCCAAAGTTGCTTCAACAAAGTACTGAGTAAAGGTCTGTATACTTTGTAAATGTGATATTGGATTTATTTATTTTTATATAAAAACCTGTTTTTGCTTTGTCATTATGGGGTATTGTGGTATCATTATGGGGTATTGTGATGTCATTATGGGGTATTGTGGTGTCATTACGGGGTATTGTGATGTCCTTATAGGGTATGTGTGTATAGATTGATGAGGGAAAAAAATGATTAAATCAATGTTAGCTGTGATGTAACAAAATCTGGGAAAAAGTCAAGGGGTCTGAATACTTTCTGAATAC